>NW_025727551.1:9639529-9917029 GCF_021461385.2 Schistocerca piceifrons
ACTAATACACATTGACGAATTCATACGGAAATTGCGTCGCTATGAAATACTATGGGTTCTATGGATTCTCCTTCTAAATCGAGTATCGTTTCTATCGAACCGACTGGCTTTTCTTTTGCGATACGAGTATCTCCCTCTCGATGCACTAATCCTTCTTTACTGCATCCCTCACTCCCACTCATTGACGAATTCACACGGAAATTGCGTCGCCATGAAATACTATGGGTTCTATGACTTCTCCTTCTAAATCGAGTAACGTTTCTATGGAAACGACAGGATTTTCTTTTGGGATACGACAATCACGTTTCCGATCCACTAATCCGTCTTTACTGCATCCCTCACTAATACACATTGACGAACTGACACGGAAATTGCGTCGCAATGAAATACTATGGGTTCTATGACTTCTCCTTCTAAATCGAGTAACGTTTCTATGGAAACGACAGGATTTTCTTTTGGGATACGACAATCACATTTCCGATCCACTAATCCGTCTTTACTGCATCCCTCACTAATACACATTGACGAATTCATACGGAAATTGCGTCGCTATGAAATACTATGGGTTCTATGACTTCTCCTTCTAAATCGAGTATCGTTTCTATGGAAACGACTGGCTTTTCTTTTGCGATACGAGTATCTCCCTCTCGATGCACTAATCCTTCTTTACTGCATCCCTCACTCCCACTCATTGACGAATTCACACGGAAATTGCGTCGCCATGAAATACTATGTGTTCTATGACTTCTCCTTCTAAATCGAGTAACGTTTCTATTGAAACGACAGGATTTTCTTTTGGGATACGACAATCACATTTCCGATCCACTAATCCGTCTTTACTGCATCCCTCACTAATACACATTGACGAATTCATACGGAAATTGCGTCGCTATGAAATACTATGGGTTCTATGACTTCTCCTTCTAAATCGAGTATCGTTACTATGGAAACGACTGGCTTTTCTTTTGCGATACGAGTATCTCCCTCTCGATGCACTAATCCTTCTTTACTGCATCCCTCACTCCCACTCATTGACGAATTCACACGGATATTGCGTCGCTATGAAATACTATGGGTTCTATGACTTCTCCTTCTAAATCGAGTAACGTTTCTATGGAAACGACAGGATTTTCTTTTGGGATACGACAATCACATTTCCGATCCACTAATCCGTCTTTACTGCATCCCTCACTAATACACATTGACGAATTGACACGGAAATTGCGTCGCCATGAAATACTATGGGTTCTATGACTTCTCCTTCTAAATCGAGTAACGTTTCTATGGAAACGACAGGATTTTCTTTTGGGATACGACAATCACATTTCCGATCCACTAATCCGTCTTTACTGCATCCCTCACTAATACACATTGACGAATTCATACGGAAATAGCGTCGCTATGAAATACTATGGGTTCTATGACTTCTCCTTCTAAATCGAGTATCATTTCTATGGAAACGAATGGCTTTTCTTTTGCGATTCGAGTATCTCCATCTCGATGCACTAATCCTTCTTTACTGCATCCCTCACTCCCACTCATTGACGAATTCACATGGAAATTGCGTCGCCATGAAATACTATGGGTTCTATGACTTCTCCTTCTAAATCGAGTAACGTTTCTATGGAAACGACAGGATTTTCTTTTGGGATACGACAATCACATTTCCGATCCACTAATCCGTCTTTACTGCATCCCTCACTAATACACATTGACGAATTCACACGGAAATTGCGTCGCCATGAAATACTATGGGTTCTATGACTTCTCCTTCTAAATCGAGTAACGTTTCTATGGAAACGACAGGATTTTCTTTTGGGATACGACAATCACATTTCCGATCCACTAATCCGTCTTTACTGCATCCCTCACTAATACACGCTGACGAATTCACACGGAAATTGCGTCGCCATGAAATACTATGGGTTCTATGACTTCTCCTTCTAAATCGAGTAACGTTTCTATGGAAACGACAGGATTTTCTTTTGGGATACGACAATCACATTTCCGATCCACTAATCCGTCTTTACTGCATCCCTCACTAATACACATTGACGAATTCACACGGAAATTGCGTCGCCATGAAATACTATGGGTTCTATGACTTCTCCTTCTAAATCGAGTAACGTTTCTATGGAAACGACTGGCTTTTATTTTGCGATACGAGTATCTCCCTCTCGATGCACTAATCCTTCTTTACTGCATCCCTCACTAACACTCATTGACGAATTCACACGGAAATTGCGTCGCCATGAAATACTATGCGTTCTATGACTTCTCCTTCTAAATCGAGTAACGTTTCTATGGAAACGACAGGATTTTCTTTTGGCATACGACAATCACATTTCCGATCCACTAATCCGTCTTTACTGCATCCCTCACTAATACACATTGACGAATTCACACGGAAATTGCGTCGCCATGAAATACTATGGGTTCTATGAGTTCTCCTTCTAAATCGAGTATCGTTTCTATGGAAACGACTAGCTTTTCTTTTGCAATACGAGTATCTCCCTCTCGATGCACTAATCCTTCTTTACTGCATCCCTCACTCCCACTCATTGACGAATTCACACGGAAATTGTGTCGCCATGAAATACTATGGGTTCTATGACCTCTCCTTCTAAATCGAGTAACGTTTCTATGGAAACGACAGCATTTTCTTTTGGGATACGACAATCACATTTCCGATCCACTAATCCGTCTTTACTGCATCCCTCACTTATACACATTGACGAATTCATACGGAAATTGCGTCGCTATGAAATGCTATGTGTTCTATGACTTCTTCTTCTAAATTGAGTATCGTTTCTATGGAAACGACTGGCTTTTCTTTTGCGATACGCGTATCTCCCTCTCGATGCACTAATCCTTCTTTACTGCATCCCTCACTCCCACTCATTGACGAATTCAGACGGAAATAGCGTCGCCATGAAATACTATGGGTTCTATGACCTCTCCTTCTAAATCGAGTAACGGTTCTATGGAAACGAGAGGATTTTCTTTTGGGTTACGACAATCACATTTCCGATCCACTAATCCGTCTTCACTGCATCCCTCACTAATACACATTGACGAATTCACACGGAAATTGCGTCGCCATGAAATACTATGGGTTCTATGACTTCTCCTTCTAAATCGAGTAACGTTTCTATGGAAACGACAGGATTTTCTTTTGGGATACGACAATCACATTTCCGATCCACTAATCCGTCTTTACTGCATCCCGCACTCCCACTCATTGACGAATTCACACGGCAATTGCGTCGCTATGGAATACTATGGGTTCTATGACTTCTCCTTCTAAATCGAGTATCGTTTGTATGGAAACGACTGGCTTTTCTTTTGCGATACGAGTATCTCCCTCTCGATGCACTAATCCTTCTTTACTGCATCCCTCACTCCCACTCATTGACGAATTCACACGGAAATTGCGTCGCCATGAAATACTATGCGTTCTATGACCTCTCCTTCTAAATCGAGTAACGTTTCTATGGAAACGACAGGATTTTCTTTTGGGATACGACAATCACATTTCCGATCCACTAATCAGTCTTTACTGCATCCCTCACTTATACACATTGAGGAATTCATACGGAAATTGCGTCGCTATGAAATACTATGAGTTCTATGACTTCTCCTTCTAAATCGAGTATCGTTTCTATGGAAACGACTGGCTTTTCTTTTGCGATACGAGTATCTCCCTCTCGATGCACTAATCCTTCTTTACTGCATCCCTCACTCCCACTCACTGACGAATTCACACGGAAATTGCGTCGCCATGAAATACTATGGGTTCTATGACTTCTCCTTCTAAATCGAGTAACGTTTCTATGGAAACGACAGGATTTTCTTTTGGGATACGACAATCACATTTCCGATCCACTAGTCCGTCTTTACTGCATTCCTCACTAATACACATTGACGAATTCATACGGAAATAGCGTCGCTATGATATACTATGGGTTCTATGACATCTCCTTCTAAATCGAGTATCGTTTCTATGGAAACGAATGGCTTTTCTTTGGCGACACGAGTATCTCCATCTCGATGCACTAATCCTTCTTTACTGCATCCCTCACTCCCACTCATTGACGAATTCACATGGAAATTGTGTCGCCATGAAATACTATGGGTTCTATGACTTCTCCTTCTAAATCGAGTAACGTTTCTATGGAAACGACAGGATTTTCTTTTGGGATACAACAATCACATTTCCGATCCACTAATCCGTCTTTACTGCGTCCCTCACTAATACACATTGACGAATTCACACGGAAATTGCGTCGCCATGAAATACTATGGGTTCTATGACTTCTCCTTCTAAATCGAGTAACGTTTCTATGGAAACGACAGGATTTTCTTTTGGGATACGACAATCACATTTCCGATCCACTAATCCGTCTTTACTGCATCCCTCACTAATACACATTGACGAATTCACACGGAAATTGCGTCGCCATGAAATACTATGGGTTCTATGACTTCTCCTTCTAGATCGAGTAACGTTTCTATGGAAACGACAGGATTTTCTTTTGGGATACGACAATCACATTTCCGATCCACTAATCCGTCTTTACTGCATCCCTCACTAATACACATTGACGAATTCACACGGAAATTGCGTCGCCATGAAATACTATGGGTTCTATGACTTCTCCTTCTAAATCGAGTAACATTTCTATGGAAACGACTGGCTTTTCTTTTGCGATACGAGTATCTCCCTCTCGATGCACTAATCCTTCTTTACTGCATCTCTCACTAACACTCATTGACGAATTCACACGGAAATTGCGTCGCCATGAAATACTATGGGTTCTATGACTTCTCCTTCTAAATCGAGTAACGTTTCTATGGAAACGACAGGATTTTCTTTTGGGATACGACAATCACATTTCCGATCCACTAATCCGTCTTTACTGCATCCCTCACTAATACACATTGACGAATTCATACCGAAATTGCGTCGCTATGAAATACTATGGGTTCTATGACTTCTCCTTCTAAATCGAGTATCGTTTCTATGGAAACGACTGGCTTTTCTTTTGCGATACGAGTATCTCCCTCTCGATGCACTAATCCTTCTTTACTGCATCCCTCACGCCCACTCATTGACGAATTCACACGGAAATTGCGTCGCCATGAAATACTATGGGTTCTATGACTTCTCCTTCTAAATCGAGTAACGTTTCTATGGAAACGACAGGATTTTCTTTTGGGATACGACAATCACATTTCCGATCCACTAATCCGTCTTTACTGCATCCCTCACTAATACACATTGACGAATTGACACGGAAATTGCGTCGCTATGAAATACGATGGGTTCTATGACTTCTCCTTCTAAATCGAGTATCGTTACTATGGAAACGACTGGCTTTTCTTTTGCGATACGAGTATCTCCCTCTCGATGCACTAATCCTTCTTTACTGCATCCCTCACTCCCACTCATTGACGAATTCACACGGAAATTGCGTCGCTATGAAATACTATGGGTTCTATGACTTCTCCTTCTAAATCGAGTATCGTTTCTATGGAAACGACTGGCTTTTCATTTGCGATACGAGTATCTCCCTCTCGATGCACTAATCCTTCTTTACTGCATCCCTCACGCCCACTCATTGACGAATTCACACGGAAATTGCGTCGCCATGAAATACTATGGGTTCTATGACTTCTCCTTCCAAATCGAGTAACGTTTCTATGGAAACGACAGGACTTTCTTTTGGGATACGACAATCACATATCCGATCCACTAATCCGTCTTTACTGCATCCCTCACTAATACACATTGACGAATTCATACGGAAATTGCGTCGCTATGAAATACTATGGGTTCTATGACTTCTCCTTCTAATTCGAGTATCGTTTCTATGGAAACGACTGGCTATTCTTTTGCGATACGAGTATCTCCCTCTTGATGCACTAATCATTCTTTACTGCATCCCTCACTCCCACTCATTGACGAATTCACACGGAAATTGCGTCGCTCTAAAATGCTATGGGTTCTATGACTTCTCCTTCTAAATCGAGTAACGTTTCTATGGAAACGACTGGCTTTTCTTTTGCGATACGAGTATCTCCCTCTCGATGCACTGATCCTTCTTTACTGCATCCCTCACTCCCACTCATTGACGAATTCACACGGAAATTGCGTCGATATGAAATACTATGGGTTCTATGACTTCTCCTTCTAAATCGAGTAACGTTTCTATGGAAACGACTGGCTTTTCTTTTAGGATACGAGTATCTCCCTCTCGATGCACTAATCCTTCTTTACTGCATCCCTCACTCCCACTCATTGACGAATTCACACGGAAATTGCGTCGCCATGAAATACTATGGGTTCTATGACTTCTCCTTCTAAATCGAGTAACGTTTTTATGGAAACGACAGGATTTTCTTTTGGGATACGACAATCACATTTCCGATCCACTAATCCGTCTTTACTGCATCCCTCACTCCCACTCATTGACGAATTCACACGGAAATTGCGTCGCTATGAAATACTATGGGTTCTATGACTTCTCCTTCTAAATCGAGTATCGTTTCTATGGAAACGACTGGCTTTTCTTTTAGGATACGAGTATCTCCCTCTCGATGCACTAATCCTTCTTTACTGCATCCCTCACTCCCACTCATTGACGAATTCACACGGAAATTGCGTCGCCATGAAATACTATGGGTTCTATGAGTTCTCCTTCTAAATCGAGTATCGTTTCTATGGAAACGACTGGCTTTCCTTTTGGGATACGACAATCACATTTCCGATCCACTAATCCGTCTTTACTGCATCCCTCACTAATACACATTGACGAATTCACACGGAAATTGCGTCGCTATGAAATACGATGGGTTCTATGACTTCTCCTTCTAAATCGAGTATCGTTTCTATGGAAACGACTGGCTTTTCATTTGCGATACGAGTATCTCCCTCTCGATGCACTAATCCTTCTTTACTGCATCCCTCACGCCCACTCTTTGACGAATTCACACGGAAATTGCGTCGCCATGAAATACTATGGGTTCTATGACTTCTCCTTCCAAATCGAGTAACGTTTCTATGGAAACGACAGGACTTTCTTTTGGGATACGACAATCACATATCCGATCCACTAATCCGTCTTTACTGCATCCCTCACTAATACACATTGACGAATTCATACGGAAATTGCGTCGCTATGAAATACTATGGGTTCTATGACTTCTCCTTCTAAATCGAGTAACGTTTTTATGGAAACGACAGCATTTTCTTTTGGGATACGACAATCACATTTCCGATCCACTAATCCGTCTTTACTGCATCCCTCACTCCCACTCATTGACGAATTCACACGGAAATTGCGTCGCTATGAAATACTATGGGTTCTATGACTTCTCCTTCTAAATCGAGTATCGTTTCTATGGAAACGACTGGCTTTTCTTTTGCGATACGAGTATCTCCCTCTCGATGCACTAATCCTTCTTTACTGCATCCCTCACTCCCACTCATTGACGAATTCACACGGAAATTGCGTCGCCATGAAATACTATGGGTTCTATGACCTCTCCTTCTAAATCGAGTAACGTTTCTATGGAAACGACAGGATTTTCTGTTGGGATACGACAATCACATTTCCGATCCACTAATCCGTCTTCACAGCATCCCTCACTTATACACATTGACGAATTCATACGGAAATTGCGTCGCTATGAAATACTATGGGTTCTATGACTTCTCCTTCTAAATCGAGTATCGTTTCTATGGAAACGACTGGCTTTTCTTTTGCGATACGAGTATCTCCCTCTCGATGCACTAATCCTTCTTTACTGCATCCCTCACTCCCACTCACTGACGAATTCACACGGAAATTGCGTCGCCATGAAATACTATGGGTTCTATGACTTCTCCTTCTAAATCGAGTAACGTTTCTATGGAAACGACAGGATTTTCTTTTGGGATACGACAATCACATTTCCGATCCACTAATCCGTCTTTACTGCATCCCTCACTAATACACATTGACGAATTCACACGGAAATTGCGTCGCCATGAAATACTATGGGTTCTATGACTTCTCCTTCTAAATCGAGTAACATTTCTATGGAAACGACTGGCTTTTCTTTTGCGATACGAGTATCTCCCTCTCGATGCACTAATCCTTCTTTACTGCATCCCTCACTAACACTCATTGACGAATTCACACGGAAATTGCGTCGCCATGAAATACTATGGGTTCTATGACTTCTCCTTCTAAATCGAGTAACGTTTCTATGGAAACGACAGGATTTTCTTTTGGGATACGACAATCACATTTCCGATCCACTAATCCGTCTTTACTGCATCCCTCACTAATACACATTGACGAATTCACACGGAAATTGCGTCGCCATGAAATACTATGGGTTCTATGAGTTCTCCTTCTAAATCGAGTATCGTTTCTATGGAAACGACTGGCTTTCCTTTTGGGATACGACAATCACATTTCCGATCCACTAATCCGTCTTTACTGCATCCCTCACTAATACACATTGACGAATTCACACGGAAATTGCGTCGCCATGAAATACTATTGGTTCTATGACTTCTCCTTCTAAATCGAGTATCGTTTCTATGGAAACGACTGGCTTTTCTTTTGCGATACGAGTATCTCCCTCTCGATGTACTAATCCTTCTTTACTGCATCCCTCACTCCCACTCATTGACGAATTCACACGGAAATTGCGTCGCCATGAAATACTATGGGTTCTATGACTTCTCCTTCCAAATCGAGTAACGTTTCTATGGAAACGACAGGACTTTCTTTTGGGATACGACAATCACATATCCGATCCACTAATCCGTCTTTACTGCATCCCTCACTAATACACATTGACGAATTCATACGGAAATTGCGTCGCTATGAAATACTATGGGTTCTATGAGTTCTCCTTCTAAATCGAGTATCGTTTCTATGGAAACGACTGGCTTTCCTTTTGGGATACGACAATCACATTTCCGATCCACTAATCCGTCTTTACTGCATCCCTCACTAATACACATTGACGAATTCACACGGAAATTGCGTCGCTATGAAATACTATGGGTTCTATGACTTCTCCTTCTAAATCGAGTATCGTTTCTATGGAAACGACTGGCTTTTCATTTGCGATACGAGTATCTCCCTCTCGATGCACTAATCCTTCTTTACTGCATCCCTCACGCCCACTCATTGACGAATTCACACGGAAATTGCGTCGCCATGAAATACTATGGGTTCTATGACTTCTCCTTCCAAATCGAGTAACGTTTCTATGGAAACGACAGGACTTTCTTTTGGGATACGACAATCACATATCCGATCCACTAATCCGTCTTTACTGCATCCCTCACTAATACACATTGACGAATTCATACGGAAATTGCGTCGCTATGAAATACTATGGGTTCTATGACTTCTCCTTCTAATTCGAGTATCGTTTCTATGGAAACGACTGGCTATTCTTTTGCGATACGAGTATCTCCCTCTTGATGCACTAATCATTCTTTACTGCATCCCTCACTCCCACTCATTGACGAATTCACACGGAAATTGCGTCGCTCTAAAATGCTATGGGTTCTATGACTTCTCCTTCTAAATCGAGTAACGTTTCTATGGAAACGACTGGCTTTTCTTTTGCGATACGAGTATCTCCCTCTCGATGCACTGATCCTTCTTTACTGCATCCCTCACTCCCACTCATTGACGAATTCACACGGAAATTGCGTCGATATGAAATACTATGGGTTCTATGACTTCTCCTTCTAAATCGAGTAACGTTTCTATGGAAACGACTGGCTTTTCTTTTAGGATACGAGTATCTCCCTCTCGATGCACTAATCCTTCTTTACTGCATCCCTCACTCCCACTCATTGACGAATTCACACGGAAATTGCGTCGCCATGAAATACTATGGGTTCTATGACTTCTCCTTCTAAATCGAGTAACGTTTTTATGGAAACGACAGGATTTTCTTTTGGGATACGACAATCACATTTCCGATCCACTAATCCGTCTTTACTGCATCCCTCACTCCCACTCATTGACGAATTCACACGGAAATTGCGTCGCTATGAAATACTATGGGTTCTATGACTTCTCCTTCTAAATCGAGTATCGTTTCTATGGAAACGACTGGCTTTTCTTTTAGGATACGAGTATCTCCCTCTCGATGCACTAATCCTTCTTTACTGCATCCCTCACTCCCACTCATTGACGAATTCACACGGAAATTGCGTCGCCATGAAATACTATGGGTTCTATGAGTTCTCCTTCTAAATCGAGTATCGTTTCTATGGAAACGACTGGCTTTCCTTTTGGGATACGACAATCACATTTCCGATCCACTAATCCGTCTTTACTGCATCCCTCACTAATACACATTGACGAATTCACACGGAAATTGCGTCGCTATGAAATACGATGGGTTCTATGACTTCTCCTTCTAAATCGAGTATCGTTTCTATGGAAACGACTGGCTTTTCATTTGCGATACGAGTATCTCCCTCTCGATGCACTAATCCTTCTTTACTGCATCCCTCACGCCCACTCTTTGACGAATTCACACGGAAATTGCGTCGCCATGAAATACTATGGGTTCTATGACTTCTCCTTCCAAATCGAGTAACGTTTCTATGGAAACGACAGGACTTTCTTTTGGGATACGACAATCACATATCCGATCCACTAATCCGTCTTTACTGCATCCCTCACTAATACACATTGACGAATTCATACGGAAATTGCGTCGCTATGAAATACTATGGGTTCTATGACTTCTCCTTCTAAATCGAGTAACGTTTTTATGGAAACGACAGCATTTTCTTTTGGGATACGACAATCACATTTCCGATCCACTAATCCGTCTTTACTGCATCCCGCACTCCCACTCATTGACGAATTCACACGGCAATTGCGTCGCTATGGAATACTATGGGTTCTATGACTTCTCCTTCTAAATCGAGTATCGTTTGTATGGAAACGACTGGCTTTTCTTTTGCGATACGAGTATCTCCCTCTCGATGCACTAATCCTTCTTTACTGCATCCCTCACTCCCACTCATTGACGAATTCACACGGAAATTGCGTCGCCATGAAATACTATGCGTTCTATGACCTCTCCTTCTAAATCGAGTAACGTTTCTATGGAAACGACAGGATTTTCTTTTGGGATACGACAATCACATTTCCGATCCACTAATCCGTCTTTACTGCATCCCTCACTTATACACATTGAGGAATTCATACGGAAATTGCGTCGCTATGAAATACTATGAGTTCTATGACTTCTCCTTCTAAATCGAGTATCGTTTCTATGGAAACGACTGGCTTTTCTTTTGCGATACGAGTATCTCCCTCTCGATGCACTAATCCTTCTTTACTGCATCCCTCACTCCCACTCACTGACGAATTCACACGGAAATTGCGTCGCCATGAAATACTATGGGTTCTATGACTTCTCCTTCTAAATCGAGTAACGTTTCTATGGAAACGACAGGATTTTCTTTTGGGATACGACAATCACATTTCCGATCCACTAGTCCGTCTTTACTGCATTCCTCACTAATACACATTGACGAATTCATACGGAAATAGCGTCGCTATGATATACTATGGGTTCTATGACATCTCCTTCTAAATCGAGTATCGTTTCTATGGAAACGAATGGCTTTTCTTTGGCGACACGAGTATCTCCATCTCGATGCACTAATCCTTCTTTACTGCATCCCTCACTCCCACTCATTGACGAATTCACATGGAAATTGTGTCGCCATGAAATACTATGGGTTCTATGACTTCTCCTTCTAAATCGAGTAACGTTTCTATGGAAACGACAGGATTTTCTTTTGGGATACAACAATCACATTTCCGATCCACTAATCCGTCTTTACTGCGTCCCTCACTAATACACATTGACGAATTCACACGGAAATTGCGTCGCCATGAAATACTATGGGTTCTATGACTTCTCCTTCTAAATCGAGTAACGTTTCTATGGAAACGACAGGATTTTCTTTTGGGATACGACAATCACATTTCCGATCCACTAATCCGTCTTTACTGCATCCCTCACTAATACACATTGACGAATTCACACGGAAATTGCGTCGCCATGAAATACTATGGGTTCTATGACTTCTCCTTCTAGATCGAGTAACGTTTCTATGGAAACGACAGGATTTTCTTTTGGGATACGACAATCACATTTCCGATCCACTAATCCGTCTTTACTGCATCCCTCACTAATACACATTGACGAATTCACACGGAAATTGCGTCGCCATGAAATACTATGGGTTCTATGACTTCTCCTTCTAAATCGAGTAACATTTCTATGGAAACGACTGGCTTTTCTTTTGCGATACGAGTATCTCCCTCTCGATGCACTAATCCTTCTTTACTGCATCCCTCACTAACACTCATTGACGAATTCACACGGAAATTGCGTCGCCATGAAATACTATGGGTTCTATGACTTCTCCTTCTAAATCGAGTAACGTTTCTATGGAAACGACAGGATTTTCTTTTGGGATACGACAATCACATTTCCGATCCACTAATCCGTCTTTACTGCATCCCTCACTAATACACATTGACGAATTCATACCGAAATTGCGTCGCTATGAAATACTATGGGTTCTATGACTTCTCCTTCTAAATCGAGTATCGTTTCTATGGAAACGACTGGCTTTTCTTTTGCGATACGAGTATCTCCCTCTCGATGCACTAATCCTTCTTTACTGCATCCCTCACGCCCACTCATTGACGAATTCACACGGAAATTGCGTCGCCATGAAATACTATGGGTTCTATGACTTCTCCTTCTAAATCGAGTAACGTTTCTATGGAAACGACAGGATTTTCTTTTGGGATACGACAATCACATTTCCGATCCACTAATCCGTCTTTACTGCATCCCTCACTAATACACATTGACGAATTGACACGGAAATTGCGTCGCTATGAAATACGATGGGTTCTATGACTTCTCCTTCTAAATCGAGTATCGTTACTATGGAAACGACTGGCTTTTCTTTTGCGATACGAGTATCTCCCTCTCGATGCACTAATCCTTCTTTACTGCATCCCTCACTCCCACTCATTGACGAATTCACACGGAAATTGCGTCGCTATGAAATACTATGGGTTCTATGACTTCTCCTTCTAAATCGAGTATCGTTTCTATGGAAACGACTGGCTTTTCATTTGCGATACGAGTATCTCCCTCTCGATGCACTAATCCTTCTTTACTGCATCCCTCACGCCCACTCATTGACGAATTCACACGGAAATTGCGTCGCCATGAAATACTATGGGTTCTATGACTTCTCCTTCCAAATCGAGTAACGTTTCTATGGAAACGACAGGACTTTCTTTTGGGATACGACAATCACATATCCGATCCACTAATCCGTCTTTACTGCATCCCTCACTAATACACATTGACGAATTCATACGGAAATTGCGTCGCTATGAAATACTATGGGTTCTATGACTTCTCCTTCTAATTCGAGTATCGTTTCTATGGAAACGACTGGCTATTCTTTTGCGATACGAGTATCTCCCTCTTGATGCACTAATCATTCTTTACTGCATCCCTCACTCCCACTCATTGACGAATTCACACGGAAATTGCGTCGCTCTAAAATGCTATGGGTTCTATGACTTCTCCTTCTAAATCGAGTAACGTTTCTATGGAAACGACTGGCTTTTCTTTTGCGATACGAGTATCTCCCTCTCGATGCACTGATCCTTCTTTACTGCATCCCTCACTCCCACTCATTGACGAATTCACACGGAAATTGCGTCGATATGAAATACTATGGGTTCTATGACTTCTCCTTCTAAATCGAGTAACGTTTCTATGGAAACGACTGGCTTTTCTTTTAGGATACGAGTATCTCCCTCTCGATGCACTAATCCTTCTTTACTGCATCCCTCACTCCCACTCATTGACGAATTCACACGGAAATTGCGTCGCCATGAAATACTATGGGTTCTATGACTTCTCCTTCTAAATCGAGTAACGTTTTTATGGAAACGACAGGATTTTCTTTTGGGATACGACAATCACATTTCCGATCCACTAATCCGTCTTTACTGCATCCCTCACTCCCACTCATTGACGAATTCACACGGAAATTGCGTCGCTATGAAATACTATGGGTTCTATGACTTCTCCTTCTAAATCGAGTATCGTTTCTATGGAAACGACTGGCTTTTCTTTTAGGATACGAGTATCTCCCTCTCGATGCACTAATCCTTCTTTACTGCATCCCTCACTCCCACTCATTGACGAATTCACACGGAAATTGCGTCGCCATGAAATACTATGGGTTCTATGAGTTCTCCTTCTAAATCGAGTATCGTTTCTATGGAAACGACTGGCTTTCCTTTTGGGATACGACAATCACATTTCCGATCCACTAATCCGTCTTTACTGCATCCCTCACTAATACACATTGACGAATTCACACGGAAATTGCGTCGCTATGAAATACTATGGGTTCTATGACTTCTCCTTCTAAATCGAGTATCGTTTCTATGGAAACGACTGGCTTTTCATTTGCGATACGAGTATCTCCCTCTCGATGCACTAATCCTTCTTTACTGCATCCCTCACGCCCACTCATTGACGAATTCACACGGAAATTGCGTCGCCATGAAATACTATGGGTTCTATGACTTCTCCTTCCAAATCGAGTAACGTTTCTATGGAAACGACAGGACTTTCTTTTGGGATACGACAATCACATATCCGATCCACTAATCCGTCTTTACTGCATCCCTCACTAATACACATTGACGAATTCATACGGAAATTGCGTCGCTATGAAATACTATGGGTTCTATGACTTCTCCTTCTAAATCGAGTAACGTTTTTATGGAAACGACAGCATTTTCTTTTGGGATACGACAATCACATTTCCGATCCACTAATCCGTCTTTACTGCATCCCTCACTCCCACTCATTGACGAATTCACACGGAAATTGCGTCGCTATGAAATACTATGGGTTCTATGACTTCTCCTTCTAAATCGAGTATCGTTTCTATGGAAACGACTGGCTTTTCTTTTGCGATACGAGTATCTCCCTCTCGATGCACTAATCCTTCTTTACTGCATCCCTCACTCCCACTCATTGACGAATTCACACGGAAATTGCGTCGCCATGAAATACTATGGGTTCTATGACCTCTCCTTCTAAATCGAGTAACGTTTCTATGGAAACGACAGGATTTTCTGTTGGGATACGACAATCACATTTCCGATCCACTAATCCGTCTTCACAGCATCCCTCACTTATACACATTGACGAATTCATACGGAAATTGCGTCGCTATGAAATACTATGGGTTCTATGACTTCTCCTTCTAAATCGAGTATCGTTTCTATGGAAACGACTGGCTTTTCTTTTGCGATACGAGTATCTCCCTCTCGATGCACTAATCCTTCTTTACTGCATCCCTCACTCCCACTCACTGACGAATTCACACGGAAATTGCGTCGCCATGAAATACTATGGGTTCTATGACTTCTCCTTCTAAATCGAGTAACGTTTCTATGGAAACGACAGGATTTTCTTTTGGGATACGACAATCACATTTCCGATCCACTAATCCGTCTTTACAGCATCCCTCACTAATACACATTGACGAATTCACACGGAAATTGCGTCGCCATGAAATACTATGGGTTCTATGACTTCTCCTTCTAAATCGAGTAACATTTCTATGGAAACGACTGGCTTTTCTTTTGCGATACGAGTATCTCCCTCTCGATGCACTAATCCTTCTTTACTGCATCCCTCACTAACACTCATTGACGAATTCACACGGAAATTGCGTCGCCATGAAATACTATGGGTTCTATGACTTCTCCTTCTAAATCGAGTAACGTTTCTATGGAAACGACAGGATTTTCTTTTGGGATACGACAATCACATTTCCGATCCACTAATCCGTCTTTACTGCATCCCTCACTAATACACATTGACGAATTCACACGGAAATTGCGTCGCCATGAAATACTATGGGTTCTATGAGTTCTCCTTCTAAATCGAGTATCGTTTCTATGGAAACGACTGGCTTTCCTTTTGGGATACGACAATCACATTTCCGATCCACTAATCCGTCTTTACTGCATCCCTCACTAATACACATTGACGAATTCACACGGAAATTGCGTCGCCATGAAATACTATTGGTTCTATGACTTCTCCTTCTAAATCGAGTATCGTTTCTATGGAAACGACTGGCTTTTCTTTTGCGATACGAGTATCTCCCTCTCGATGTACTAATCCTTCTTTACTGCATCCCTCACTCCCACTCATTGACGAATTCACACGGAAATTGCGTCGCCATGAAATACTATGGGTTCTATGACTTCTCCTTCTAAATCGAGTAACGTTTCTATGGAAACGACAGGATATTCTTTTGGGATACGACAATCACATTTCCGATCCACTAATCCGTCTTTACTGCATCCCTCACTAATACACATTGACGAATTCACACGGAAATTGCGTCGCCATGAAATACTATGGGTTCTATGACTTCTCCTTCTAAATCGAGTAACGTTTCTATGGAAACGACAGGATTTTCTTTTGGGATACGACAATCACATTTCCGATCCACTAATCCGTCTTTACTGCATCCCTCACTAATACACATTGACGAATTCATACCGAAATTGCGTCGCTATGAAATACTATGGGTTCTATGACTTCTCCTTCTAAATCGAGTATCGTTTCTATGGAAACGACTGGCTTTTCTTTTGCGATACGAGTATCTCCCTCTCGATGCACTAATCCTTCTTTACTGCATCCCTCACGCCCACTCATTGACGAATTCACACGGAAATTGCGTCGCCATGAAATACTATGGGTTCTATGACTTCTCCTTCTAAATCGAGTAACGTTTCTATGGAAACGACAGGATTTTCTTTTGGGATACGACAATCACATTTCCGATCCACTAATCCGTCTTTACTGCATCCCTCACTAATACACATTGACGAATTGACACGGAAATTGCGTCGCTATGAAATACGATGGGTTCTATGACTTCTCCTTCTAAATCGAGTATCGTTACTATGGAAACGACTGGCTTTTCTTTTGCGATACGAGTATCTCCCTCTCGATGCACTAATCCTTCTTTACTGCATCCCTCACTCCCACTCATTGACGAATTCACACGGAAATTGCGTCGCTATGAAATACTATGGGTTCTATGACTTCTCCTTCTAAATCGAGTATCGTTTCTATGGAAACGACTGGCTTTTCATTTGCGATACGAGTATCTCCCTCTCGATGCACTAATCCTTCTTTACTGCATCCCTCACGCCCACTCATTGACGAATTCACACGGAAATTGCGTCGCCATGAAATACTATGGGTTCTATGACTTCTCCTTCCAAATCGAGTAACGTTTCTATGGAAACGACAGGACTTTCTTTTGGGATACGACAATCACATATCCGATCCACTAATCCGTCTTTACTGCATCCCTCACTAATACACATTGACGAATTCATACGGAAATTGCGTCGCTATGAAATACTATGGGTTCTATGACTTCTCCTTCTAATTCGAGTATCGTTTCTATGGAAACGACTGGCTATTCTTTTGCGATACGAGTATCTCCCTCTTGATGCACTAATCATTCTTTACTGCATCCCTCACTCCCACTCATTGACGAATTCACACGGAAATTGCGTCGCTCTAAAATGCTATGGGTTCTATGACTTCTCCTTCTAAATCGAGTAACGTTTCTATGGAAACGACTGGCTTTTCTTTTGCGATACGAGTATCTCCCTCTCGATGCACTGATCCTTCTTTACTGCATCCCTCACTCCCACTCATTGACGAATTCACACGGAAATTGCGTCGATATGAAATACTATGGGTTCTATGACTTCTCCTTCTAAATCGAGTAACGTTTCTATGGAAACGACTGGCTTTTCTTTTAGGATACGAGTATCTCCCTCTCGATGCACTAATCCTTCTTTACTGCATCCCTCACTCCCACTCATTGACGAATTCACACGGAAATTGCGTCGCCATGAAATACTATGGGTTCTATGACTTCTCCTTCTAAATCGAGTAACGTTTTTATGGAAACGACAGGATTTTCTTTTGGGATACGACAATCACATTTCCGATCCACTAATCCGTCTTTACTGCATCCCTCACTCCCACTCATTGACGAATTCACACGGAAATTGCGTCGCTATGAAATACTATGGGTTCTATGACTTCTCCTTCTAAATCGAGTATCGTTTCTATGGAAACGACTGGCTTTTCTTTTAGGATACGAGTATCTCCCTCTCGATGCACTAATCCTTCTTTACTGCATCCCTCACTCCCACTCATTGACGAATTCACACGGAAATTGCGTCGCCATGAAATACTATGGGTTCTATGAGTTCTCCTTCTAAATCGAGTATCGTTTCTATGGAAACGACTGGCTTTCCTTTTGGGATACGACAATCACATTTCCGATCCACTAATCCGTCTTTACTGCATCCCTCACTAATACACATTGACGAATTCACACGGAAATTGCGTCGCTATGAAATACGATGGGTTCTATGACTTCTCCTTCTAAATCGAGTATCGTTACTATGGAAACGACTGGCTTTTCTTTTGCGATACGAGTATCTCCCTCTCGATGCACTAATCCTTCTTTACTGCATCCCTCACTCCCACTCATTGACGAATTCACACGGAAATTGCGTCGCTATGAAATACTATGGGTTCTATGACTTCTCCTTCTAAATCGAGTATCGTTTCTATGGAAACGACTGGCTTCTCATTTGCGATACGAGTATCTCCCTGTCGATGCACTAATCCTTCTTTACTGCATCCCTCACGCCCACTCATTGACGAATTCACACGGAAATTGCGTCGCCATGAAATACTATGGGTTCTATGACTTCTCCTTCCAAATCGAGTAACGTTTCTATGGAAACGACAGGACTTTCTTTTGGGATACGACAATCACATATCCGATCCACTAATCCGTCTTTACTGCATCCCTCACTAATACACATTGACGAATTCATACGGAAATTGCGTCGCTATGAAATACTATGGGTTCTATGACTTCTCCTTCTAAATCGAGTAACGTTTTTATGGAAACGACAGGATTTTCTTTTGGGATACGACAATCACATTTCCGATCCACTAATCCGTCTTTACTGCATCCCTCACTCCCACTCATTGACGAATTCACACGGAAATTGCGTCGCTATGACATACTATGGGTTCTATGACTTCTCCTTCTAAATCGAGTATCGTTTCTATGGAAACGACTGGCTTTTCTTTTGCGATACGAGTATCTCCCTCTCGATGCACTAATCCTTCTTTACTGCATCCCTCACTCCCACTCATTGTCGAATTCACACGGAAATTGCGTCGCCATGAAATACTATGGGTTCTATGACCTCTCCTTCTAAATCGAGTAACGTTTCTATGGAAACGACAGGATTTTCTGTTGGGATACGACAATCACATTTCCGATCCACTAATCCGTCTTCACTGCATCCCTCACTTATACACATTGACGAATTCATACGGAAATTGCGTCGCTATGAAATACTATGGGTTCTATGACTTCTCCTTCTAAATCGAGTATCGTTTCTATGGAAACGACTGGCTTTTCTTTTGCGATACGAGTATCTCCCTCTCGATGCACTAATCCTTCTTTACTGCATCCCTCACTCCCACTCACTGACGAATTCACACGGAAATTGCGTCGCCATGAAATACTATGGGTTCTATGACTTCTCCTTCTAAATCGAGTAACGTTTCTATGGAAACGACAGGATTTTCTTTTGGGATACGACAATCACATTTCCGATCCACTAATCCGTCTTTACTGCATCCCTCACTAATACACATTGACGAATTCACACGGAAATTGCGTCGCCATGAAATACTATGGGTTCTATGACTTCTCCTTCTAAATCGAGTAACATTTCTATGGAAACGACTGGCTTTTCTTTTGCGATACGAGTATCTCCCTCTCGATGCACTAATCCTTCTTTACTGCATCCCTCACTAACACTCATTGACGAATTCACACGGAAATTGCGTCGCCATGAAATACTATGGGTTCTATGACTTCTCCTTCTAAATCGAGTAACGTTTCTATGGAAACGACAGGATTTTCTTTTGGGATACGACAATCACATTTCCGATCCACTAATCCGTCTTTACTGCATCCCTCACTAATACACATTGACGAATTCACACGGAAATTGCGTCGCCATGAAATACTATGGGTTCTATGAGTTCTCCTTCTAAATCGAGTATCGTTTCTATGGAAACGACTGGCTTTCCTTTTGGGATACGACAATCACATTTCCGATCCACTAATCCGTCTTTACTGCATCCCTCACTAATACACATTGACGAATTCACACGGAAATTGCGTCGCCATGAAATACTATTGGTTCTATGACTTCTCCTTCTAAATCGAGTATCGTTTCTATGGAAACGACTGGCTTTTCTTTTGCGATACGAGTATCTCCCTCTCGATGTACTAATCATTCTTTACTGCATCCCTCACTCCCACTCATTGACGAATTCACACGGAAATTGCGTCGCCATGAAATACTATGGGTTGTATGACTTCTCCTTCTAAATCGAGTAACGTTTCTATGGAAACGACAGGATATTCTTTTGGGATACGACAATCACATTTCCGATCCACTAATCCGTCTTTACTGCATCCCTCACTAATACACATTGACGAATTCACACGGAAATTGCGTCGCCATGAAATACTATGGGTTCTATGACTTCTCCTTCTAAATCGAGTAACGTTTCTATGGAAACGACAGGATTTTCTTTTGGGATACGACAATCACATTTCCGATCCACTAATCCGTCTTTACTGCATCCCTCACTAATACACATTGACGAATTCATACGGAAATTGCGTCGCTATGAAATACTATGGGTTCTATGACTTCTCCTTCTAAATCGAGTATCGTTTCTATGGAAACGACTGGCTTTTCTTTTGCGATACGAGTATCTCCCTCTCGATGCACTAATCCTTCTTTACTGCATCCCTCACGCCCACTCATTGACGAATTCACACGGAAATTGCGTCGCCATGAAATACTATGGGTTCTATGACTTCTCCTTCTAAATCGAGTAACGTTTCTATGGAAACGACAGGATTTTCTTTTGGGATACGACAATCACATTTCCGATCCACTAATCCGTCTTTACTGCATCCCTCACTAATACACATTGACGAATTGACACGGAAATTGCGTCGCTATGAAATACGATGGGTTCTATGACTTCTCCTTCTAAATCGAGTATCGTTACTATGGAAACGACTGGCTTTTCTTTTGCGATACGAGTATCTCCCTCTCGATGCACTAATCCTTCTTTACTGCATCCCTCACTCCCACTCATTGACGAATTCACACGGAAATTGCGTCGCTATGAAATACTATGGGTTCTATGACTTCTCCTTCTAAATCGAGTATCGTTTCTATGGAAACGACTGGCTTTTCATTTGCGATACGAGTATCTCCCTCTCGATGCACTAATCCTTCTTTACTGCATCCCTCACGCCCACTCATTGACGAATTCACACGGAAATTGCGTCGCCATGAAATACTATGGGTTCTATGACTTCTCCTTCCAAATCGAGTAACGTTTCTATGGAAACGACAGGACTTTCTTTTGGGATACGACAATCACATATCCGATCCACTAATCCGTCTTTACTGCATCCCTCACTAATACACATTGACGAATTCATACGGAAATTGCGTCGCTATGAAATACTATGGGTTCTATGACTTCTCCTTCTAATTCGAGTATCGTTTCTATGGAAACGACTGGCTATTCTTTTGCGATACGAGTATCTCCCTCTTGATGCACTAATCATTCTTTACTGCATCCCTCACTCCCACTCATTGACGAATTCACACGGAAATTGCGTCGCTCTAAAATGCTATGGGTTCTATGACTTCTCCTTCTAAATCGAGTAACGTTTCTATGGAAACGACTGGCTTTTCTTTTAGGATACGAGTATCTCCCTCTCGATGCACTAATCCTTCTTTACTGCATCCCTCACTCCCACTCATTGACGAATTCACACGGAAATTGCGTCGCCATGAAATACTATGGGTTCTATGACTTCTCCTTCTAAATCGAGTAACGTTTTTATGGAAACGACAGGATTTTCTTTTGGGATACGACAATCACATTTCCGATCCACTAATCCGTCTTTACTGCATCCCTCACTCCCACTCATTGACGAATTCACACGGAAATTGCGTCGCTATGAAATACTATGGGTTCTATGACTTCTCCTTCTAAATCGAGTATCGTTTCTGTGGAAACGACTGGCTTTTCTTTTGCGATACGAGTATCTCCCTCTCGATGCACTAATCCTTCTTTACTGCATCCCTCACTCCCACTCATTGACGAATTCACACGGAAATTGCGTCGCCATGAAATACTATGGGTTCTATGACCTCTCCTTCTAAATCGAGTAACGTTTCTATGGAAACGACAGGATTTTCTGTTGGGATACGACAATCACATTTCCGATCCACTAATCCGTCTTCACTGCATCCCTCACTTATACACATTGACGAATTCATACGGAAATTGCGTCGCTATGAAATACTATGGGTTCTATGACTTCTCCTTCTAAATCGAGTATCGTTTCTATGGAAACGACTGGCTTTTCTTTTGCGATACGAGTATCTCCCTCTCAATGCACTAATCCTTCTTTACTGCATCCCTCACTCCCACTCACTGACGAATTCACACGGAAATTGCGTCGCCATGAAATACTATGGGTTCTATGACTTCTCCTTCTAAATCGAGTATCGTTTCTATGGAAACGACAGGATATTCTTTTGGGATACGACAATCACATTTCCGATCCACTAATCCGTCTTTACTGCATCCCTCACTAATACACATTGACGAATTCATACGGAAACAGCGTCGCTATGATATACTATGGGTTCTATGACTTCTCCTTCTAAATCGAGTATCGTTTCTATGGAAACGAATGGCTTTTCTTTTGCGACACGAGTATCTCCATCTCGATGCACTAATCCTTCTTTACTGCATCCCTCACTCCCACTCATTGACGAATTCACATGGAAATTGTGTCGCCATGAAATACTATGGGTTCTATGACTTCTCCTTCTAAATCGAGTAACGTTTCTATGGAAACGACAGGATTTTCTTTTGGGATGCGACAATCACATTTCCGATCCACTAATCCGTCTTTACTGCATCCCTCACTAATACACATTGACGAATTCACACGGAAATTGCGTCGCCATGAAATACTATGGGTTCTATGACTTCTCCTTCTAAATCGAGTAACATTTCTATGGAAACGACTGGCTTTTCTTTTGCGATACGAGTATCTCCCTCTCGATGCAGTAATCCTTCTCTACTGCATCCCTCACTAACACTCATTGACGAATTCACACGGAAATTGCGTCGCCATGAAATACTATGGGTTCTATGACTTCTCCTTCTAAATCGAGTAACGTTTCTATGGAAACGACAGGATTTTCTTTTGGGATACGACAATCACATTTCCGATCCACTAATCCGTCTTTACTGCATCCCTCACTCATACACATTGACGAATTCACACGGAAATTGCGTCGCCATGAAATACTATGGGTTCTATGAGTTCTCCTTCTAAATCGAGTATCGTTTCTATGGAAACGACTGGCTTTCCTTTTGGGATACGACAATCACATTTCCGATCCACTAATCCGTCTTTACTGCATCCCTCACTAATACACATTGACGAATTCACACGGAAATTGCGTCGCCATGAAATACTATTGGTTCTATGACTTCTCCTTCTAAATCGAGTATCGTTTCTATGGAAACGACTGGCTTTTCTTTTGCGATACGAGTATCTCCCTCTCGATGTACTAATCCTTCTTTACTGCATCCCTCACTCCCACTCATTGACGAATTCACACGGAAATTGCGTCGCCATGAAATACTATGGGTTCTATGACTTCTCCTTCTAAATCGAGTAACGTTTCTATGGAAACGACAGGATATTCTTTTGGGATACGACAATCACATTTCCGATCCACTAATCCGTCTTTACTGGATCCCTCACTAATACACATTGACGAATTCACACGGAAATTGCGTCGCCATGAAATACTATGGGTTCTATGACTTCTCCTTCTAAATCGAGTAACGTTTCTATGGAAACGACAGGATTTTCTTTTGGGATACGACAATCACATTTCCGATCCACTAATCCGTCTTTACTGCATCCCTCACTAATACACATTGACGAATTCATACGGAAATTGCGTCGCTATGAAATACTATGGGTTCTATGACTTCTCCTTCTAAATGGAGTATCGTTTCTATGGAAACGACTGGCTTTTCTTTTGCGATACGAGTATCTCCCTCTCGATGCACCAATCCTTCTTTACTGCATCCCTCACGCCCACTCATTGACGAATTCACACGGAAATTGCGTCGCCATGAAATACTATGGTTTCTATGACTTCTCCTTCTAAATCGAGTAACGTTTCTATGGAAACGACAGGATTTTCTTTTGGGATACGACAATCACATTTCCGATCCACTAATCCGTCTTTACTGCATCCCTCACTAATACACATTGACGAATTGACACGGAAATTGCGTCGCTATGAAATACGATGGGTTCTATGACTTCTCCTTCTAAATCGAGTATCGTTACTATGGAAACGACTGGCTTTTCTTTTGCGATACGAGTCTCTCCCTCTCGATGCACTAATCCTTCTTTACTGCATCCCTCACTCCCACTCATTGACGAATTCACACGGAAATTGCGTCGCTATGAAATACTATGGGTTCTATGACTTCTCCTTCTAAATCGAGTATCGTTTCTATGGAAACGACTGGCTTTTCTTTTGCGATACGAGTATCTCCCTCTCGATGCACTAATCCTTCTTTACTGCATCCCTCACTCCCACTCATTGACGAATTCACACGGAAATTGCGTCGTCATGAAATACTATGCGTTCTATGACCTCTCCTTCTAAATCGAGTAACGTTTCTATGGAAACGACAGGATTTTCTTTTGGGATACGACAATCACATTTCCGATCCACTAATCCGTCTTTACTGCATCCCTCACTTATACACATTGAGGAATTCATACGGAAATTGCGTCGCTATGAAATACTATGGGTTCTATGACTTCTCCTTCTAAATCGAGTATCGTTTCTATGGAAACGACTGGCTTTTCTTTTGCGATACGAGTATCTCCCTCTCGATGCACTAATCCTTCTTTACTGCATCCCTCACTCCCACTCACTGACGAATTCACACGGAAATTGCGTCGCCATGAAATACTATGGGTTCTATGACTTCTCCTTCTAAATCGAGTAACGTTTCTATGGAAACGACAGGACTTTCTTTTGGGATACGACAATCACATTTCCGATCCACTAGTCCGTCTTTACTGCATTCCTCACTAATACACATTGACGAATTCATACGGAAATAGCGTCGCTATGATATACTATGGGTTCTATGACATCTCCTTCTAAATCGAGTATCGTTTCTATGGAAACGAATGGCTTTTCTTTTGCGACACGAGTATCTCCATCTCGATGCACTAATCCTTCATTACTGCAACCCTCACTCCCACTCATTGACGAATTCACATGGAAATTGTGTCGCCATGAAATACTATGGGTTCTATGACTTCTCCTTCTAAATCGAGTAACGTTTCTATGGAAACGACAGGATTTTCTTTTGGGATACAACAATCACATTTCCGATCCACTAATCCGTCTTTACTGCATCCCTCACTAATACACATTGACGAATTCACACGGAAATTGCGTCGCCATGAAATACTATGGGTTCTATGAGTTCTCCTTCTAAATCGAGTATCGTTTCTATGGAAACGACTGGCTTTCCTTTTGGGATACGACAATCACATTTCCGATCCACTAATCCGTCTTTACTGCATCCCTCACTAATACACATTGACGAATTCACACGGAAATTGCGTCGCCATGAAATACTATTGGTTCTATGACTTCTCCTTCTAAATCGAGTATCGTTTCTATGGAAACGACTGGCTTTTCTTTTGCGATACGAGTATCTCCCTCTCGATGTACTAATCCTTCTTTACTGCATCCCTCACTCCCACTCATTGACGAATTCACACGGAAATTGCGTCGCCATGAAATACTATGGGTTCTATGACTTCTCCTTCTAAATCGAGTAACGTTTCTATGGAAACGACAGGATATTCTTTTGGGATACGACAATCACATTTCCGATCCACTAATCCGTCTTTACTGGATCCCTCACTAATACACATTGACGAATTCACACGGAAATTGCGTCGCCATGAAATACTATGGGTTCTATGACTTCTCCTTCTAAATCGAGTAACGTTTCTATGGAAACGACAGGATTTTCTTTTGGGATACGACAATCACATTTCCGATCCACTAATCCGTCTTTACTGCATCCCTCACTAATACACATTGACGAATTCATACGGAAATTGCGTCGCTATGAAATACTATGGGTTCTATGACTTCTCCTTCTAAATGGAGTATCGTTTCTATGGAAACGACTGGCTTTTCTTTTGCGATACGAGTATCTCCCTCTCGATGCACCAATCCTTCTTTACTGCATCCCTCACGCCCACTCATTGACGAATTCACACGGAAATTGCGTCGCCATGAAATACTATGGTTTCTATGACTTCTCCTTCTAAATCGAGTAACGTTTCTATGGAAACGACAGGATTTTCTTTTGGGATACGACAATCACATTTCCGATCCACTAATCCGTCTTTACTGCATCCCTCACTAATACACATTGACGAATTGACACGGAAATTGCGTCGCTATGAAATACGATGGGTTCTATGACTTCTCCTTCTAAATCGAGTATCGTTACTATGGAAACGACTGGCTTTTCTTTTGCGATACGAGTATCTCCCTCTCGATGCACTAATCCTTCTTTACTGCATCCCTCACTCCCACTCATTGACGAATTCACACGGAAATTGCGTCGCTATGAAATACTATGGGTTCTATGACTTCTCCTTCTAAATCGAGTATCGTTTCTATGGAAACGACTGGCTTTTCTTTTGCGATACGAGTATCTCCCTCTCGATGCACTAATCCTTCTTTACTGCATCCCTCACTCCCACTCATTGACGAATTCACACGGAAATTGCGTCGTCATGAAATACTATGCGTTCTATGACCTCTCCTTCTAAATCGAGTAACGTTTCTATGGAAACGACAGGATTTTCTTTTGGGATACGACAATCACATTTCCGATCCACTAATCCGTCTTTACTGCATCCCTCACTTATACACATTGAGGAATTCATACGGAAATTGCGTCGCTATGAAATACTATGGGTTCTATGACTTCTCCTTCTAAATCGAGTATCGTTTCTATGGAAACGACTGGCTTTTCTTTTGCGATACGAGTATCTCCCTCTCGATGCACTAATCCTTCTTTACTGCATCCCTCACTCCCACTCACTGACGAATTCACACGGAAATTGCGTCGCCATGAAATACTATGGGTTCTATGACTTCTCCTTCTAAATCGAGTAACGTTTCTATGGAAACGACAGGATTTTCTTTTGGGATACGACAATCACATTTCCGATCCACTAGTCCGTCTTTACTGCATTCCTCACTAATACACATTGACGAATTCATACGGAAATAGCGTCGCTATGATATACTATGGGTTATATGACATCTCCTTCTAAATCGAGTATCGTTTCTATGGAAACGAATGGCTTTTCTTTTGCGACACGAGTATCTCCATCTCGATGCACTAATCCTTCATTACTGCATCCCTCACTCCCACTCATTGACGAATTCACATGGAAATTGTGTCGCCATGAAATACTATGGGTTCTATGACTTCTCCTTCTAAATCGAGTAACGTTTCTATGGAAACGACAGGATTTTCTTTTGGGATACAACAATCACATTTCCGATCCACTAATCCGTCTTTACTGCGTCCCTCACTAATACACATTGACGAATTCACACGGAAATTGCGTCGCCATGAAATACTATGGGTTCTATGACTTCTCCTTCTAAATCGAGTAACGTTTCTATGGAAACGACAGGATTTTCTTTTGGGATACGACAATCACATTTTCGATCCACTAATCCGTCTTTACTGCATCCCTCACTAATACACATTGACGAATTCACACGGAAATTGCGTCGCCATGAAATACTATGGGTTCTATGACTTCTCCTTCTAAATCGAGTAACGTTTCTATGGAAACGACAGGATTTTCTTTTGGGATACGACAATCACATTTCCGATCCACTAATCCGTCTTTACTGCATCCCTCACTAATACACATTGACGAATTCACACGGAAATTGCGTCGCCATGAAATACTATGGGTTCTATGACTTCTCCTTCTAAATCGAGTAACATTTCTATGGAAACGACTGGCTTTTCTTTTGCGATACGAGTATCTCCCTCTCGATGCACTAATCCTTCTTTACTGCATCCCTCACTAACACTCATTGACGAATTCACACGGAAATTGCGTCGCCATGAAATACTATGGGTTCTATGACTTCTCCTTCTAAATCGAGTAACGTTTCTATGGAAACGACAGGATTTTCTTTTGGGATACGACAATCACATTTCCGATCCACTAATCCGTCTTTACTGCATCCCTCACTAATACACATTGACGAATTCACACGGAAATTGCGTCGCCATGAAATACTATGGGTTCTATGAGTTCTCCTTCTAAATCGAGTATCGTTTCTATGGAAACGACTGGCTTTCCTTTTGGGATACGACAATCACATTTCCGATCCACTAATCCGTCTTTACTGCATCCCTCACTAATACACATTGACGAATTCACACGGAAATTGCGTCGCTATGAAATACGATGGGTTCTATGACTTCTCCTTCTAAATCGAGTATCGTTACTATGGAAACGACTGGCTTTTCTTTTGCGATACGAGTATCTCCCTCTCGATGCACTAATCCTTCTTTACTGCATCCCTCACTCCCACTCATTGACGAATTCACACGGAAATTGCGTCGCTATGAAATACTATGGGTCCTATGACTTCTCCTTCTAAATCGAGTATCGTTTCTATGGAAACGACTGGCTTTTCATTTGCGATACGAGTATCTCCCTCTCGATGCACTAATCCTTCTTTACTGCATCCCTCACGCCCACTCATTGACGAATTCACACGGAAATTGCGTCGCCATGAAATACTATGGGTTCTATGACTTCTCCTTCCAAATCGAGTAACGTTTCTATGGAAACGACAGGACTTTCTTTTGGGATACGACAATCACATATCCGATCCACTAATCCGTCTTTACTGCATCCCTCACTAATACACATTGACGAATTCATACGGAAATTGCGTCGCTATGAAATACTATGGGTTCTATGACTTCTCCTTCTAAATCGAGTAACGTTTTTATGGAAACGACAGGATTTTCTTTTGGGATACGACAATCACATTTCCGATCCACTAATCCGTCTTTACTGCATCCCTCACTCCCACTCATTGACGAATTCACACGGAAATTGCGTCGCTATGAAATACTATGGGTTCTATGACTTCTCCTTCTAAATCGAGTATCGTTTCTATGGAAACGACTGGCTTTTCTTTTGCGATACGAGTATCTCCCTCTCGATGCACTAATCCTTCTTTACTGCATCCCTCACTCCCACTCATTGACGAATTCACACGGAAATTGCGTCGTCATGAAATACTATGCGTTCTATGACCTCTCCTTCTAAATCGAGTAACGTTTCTATGGAAACGACAGGATTTTCTTTTGGGATACGACAATCACATTTCCGATCCACTAATCCGTCTTTACTGCATCCCTCACTTATACACATTGAGGAATTCATACGGAAATTGCGTCGCTATGAAATACTATGGGTTCTATGACTTCTCCTTCTAAATCGAGTATCGTTTCTATGGAAACGACTGGCTTTTCTTTTGCGATACGAGTATCTCCCTCTCGATGCACTAATCCTTCTTTACTGCATCCCTCACTCCCACTCACTGACGAATTCACACGGAAATTGCGTCGCCATGAAATACTATGGGTTCTATGACTTCTCCTTCTAAATCGAGTAACGTTTCTATGGAAACGACAGGATTTTCTTTTGGGATACGACAATCACATTTCCGATCCACTAGTCCGTCTTTACTGCATTCCTCACTAATACACATTGACGAATTCATACGGAAATAGCGTCGCTATGATATACTATGGGTTCTATGACATCTCCTTCTAAATCGAGTATCGTTTCTATGGAAACGAATGGCTTTTCTTTTGCGACACGAGTATCTCCATCTCGATGCACTAATCCTTCATTACTGCATCCCTCACTCCCACTCATTGACGAATTCACATGGAAATTGTGTCGCCATGAAATACTATGGGTTCTATGACTTCTCCTTCTAAATCGAGTAACGTTTCTATGGAAACGACAGGATTTTCTTTTGGGATACAACAATCACATTTCCGATCCACTAATCCGTCTTTACTGCGTCCCTCACTAATACACATTGACGAATTCACACGGAAATTGCGTCGCCATGAAATACTATGGGTTCTATGACTTCTCCTTCTAAATCGAGTAACGTTTCTATGGAAACGACAGGATTTTCTTTTGGGATACGACAATCACATTTTCGATCCACTAATCCGTCTTTACTGCATCCCTCACTAATACACATTGACGAATTCACACGGAAATTGCGTCGCCATGAAATACTATGGGTTCTATGACTTCTCCTTCTAAATCGAGTAACGTTTCTATGGAAACGACAGGATTTTCTTTTGGGATACGACAATCACATTTCCGATCCACTAATCCGTCTTTACTGCATCCCTCACTAATACACATTGACGAATTCACACGGAAATTGCGTCGCCATGAAATACTATGGGTTCTATGACTTCTCCTTCTAAATCGAGTAACATTTCTATGGAAACGACTGGCTTTTCTTTTGCGATACGAGTATCTCCCTCTCGATGCACTAATCCTTCTTTACTGCATCCCTCACTAACACTCATTGACGAATTCACACGGAAATTGCGTCGCCATGAAATACTATGGGTTCTATGACTTCTCCTTCTAAATCGAGTAACGTTTCTATGGAAACGACGGGATTTTCTTTTGGGATACGACAATCACATTTCCGATCCACTAATCCGTCTTTACTGCATCCCTCACTAATACACATTGACGAATTCACACGGAAATTGCGTCGCCATGAAATACTATGGGTTCTATGAGTTCTCCTTCTAAATCGAGTATGGTTTCTATGGAAACGACTGGCTTTCCTTTTGGGATACGACAATCACATTTCCGATCCACTAATCCGTCTTTACTGCATCCCTCACTAATACACATTGACGAATTCACACGGAAATTGCGTCGCTATGAAATACGATGGGTTCTATGACTTCTCCTTCTAAATCGAGTATCGTTACTATGGAAACGACTGGCTTTTCTTTTGCGATACGAGTATCTCCCTCTCGATGCACTAATCCTTCTTTACTGCATCCCTCACTCCCACTCATTGACGAATTCACACGGAAATTGCGTCGCTATGAAATACTATGGGTTCTATGACTTCTCCTTCTAAATCGAGTATCGTTTCTATGGAAACGACTGGCTTTTCATTTGCGATACGAGTATCTCCCTCTCGATGCACTAATCCTTCTTTACTGCATCCCTCACGCCCACTCATTGACGAATTCACACGGAAATTGCGTCGCCATGAAATACTATGGGTTCTATGACTTCTCCTTCCAAATCGAGTAACGTTTCTATGGAAACGACAGGACTTTCTTTTGGGATACGACAATCACATATCCGATCCACTAATCCGTCTTTACTGCATCCCTCACTAATACACATTGACGAATTCATACGGAAATTGCGTCGCTATGAAATACTATGGGTTCTATGACTTCTCCTTCTAAATCGAGTAACGTTTTTATGGAAACGACAGGATTTTCTTTTGGGATACGACAATCACATTTCCGATCCACTAATCCGTCTTTACTGCATCCCTCACTCCCACTCATTGACGAATTCACACGGAAATTGCGTCGCCATGAAATACTATGGGTTCTATGACCTCTCCTTCTAAATCGAGTAACGTTTCTATGGAAACGACAGGATTTTCTGTTGGGATACGACAATCACATTTCCGATCCACTAATCCGTCTTCACTGCATCCCTCACTTATACACATTGACGAATTCATACGGAAATTGCGTCGCTATGAAATACTATGGGTTCTATGACTTCTCCTTCTAAATCGAGTATCGTTTCTATGGAAACGACTGGCTTTTCTTTTGCGATACGAGTATCTCCCTCTCGATGCACTAATCCTTCTTTACTGCATCCCTCACTCCCACTCACTGACGAATTCACACGGAAATTGCGTCGCCATGAAATACTATGGGTTCTATGACTTCTCCTTCTAAATCGAGTAACGTTTCTATGGAAACGACAGGATTTTCTTTTGGGATACGACAATCACATTTCCGATCCACTAATCCGTCTTTACTGCATCCCTCACTAATACACATCGACGAATTCACACGGAAATTGCGTCGCCATGAAATACTATGGGTTCTATGACTTCTCCTTCTAAATCGAGTAACATTTCTATGGAAACGACTGGCTTTTCTTTTGCGATACGAGTATCTCCCTCTCGATGCACTAATCCTTCTTTACTGCATCCCTCACTAACACTCATTGACGAATTCACACGGAAATTGCGTCGCCATGAAATACTATGAGTTCTATGACTTCTCCTTCTAAATCGAGTAACGTTTCTATGGAAACGACAGGATTTTCTTTTGGGATACGACAATCACATTTCCGATCCACTAATCCGTCTTTACTGCATCCCTCACTAATACACATTGACGAATTCACACGGAAATTGCGTCGCCATGAATTACTATGGGTTCTATGAGTTCTCCTTCTAAATCGAGTATCGTTTCTATGGAAACGACTGGCTTTCCTTTTGGGATACGACAATCACATTTCCGATCCACTAATCCGTCTTTACTGCATCCCTCACTAATACACATTGACGAATTCACACGGAAATTGCGTCGCTATGAAATACGATGGGTTCTATGACTTCTCCTTCTAAATCGAGTATCGTTACTATGGAAACGACTGGCTTTTCTTTTGCGATACGAGTATCTCCCTCTCGATGCACTAATCCTTCTTTACTGCATCCCTCACTCCCACTCATTGACGAATTCACACGGAAATTGCGTCGCTATGAAATACTATGGGTTCTATGACTTCTCCTTCTAAATCGAGTATCGTTTCTATGGAAACGACTGGCTTTTCATTTGCGATACGAGTATCTCCCTCTCGATGCACTAATCCTTCTTTACTGCATCCCTCACGCCCACTCATTGACGAATTCACACGGAAATTGCGTAGCCATGAAATACTATGGGTTCTATGACTTCTCCTTCCAAATCGAGTAACGTTTCTATGGAAACGACAGGACTTTCTTTTGGGATACGACAATCACATATCCGATCCACTAATCCGTCTTTACTGCATCCCTCACTAATACACATTGACGAATTCATACGGAAATTGCGTCGCTATGAAATACTATGGGTTCTATGACTTCTCCTTCTAAATCGAGTAACGTTTTTATGGAAACGACAGGATTTTCTTTTGGGATACGACAATCACATTTCCGATCCACTAATCCGTCTTTACTGCATCCCTCACTCCCACTCATTGACGAATTCACACGGAAATTGCGTCGCCATGAAATACTATGGGTTCTATGACCTCTCCTTCTAAATCGAGTAACGTTTCTATGGAAACGACAGGATTTTCTGTTGGGATACGACAATCACATTTCCGATCCACTAATCCGTCTTCACTGCATCCCTCACTTATACACATTGACGAATTCATACGGAAATTGCGTCGCTATGAAATACTATGGGTTCTATGACTTCTCCTTCTAAATCGAGTATCGTTTCTATGGAAACGACTGGCTTTTCTTTTGCGATACGAGTATCTCCCTCTCGATGCACTAATCCTTCTTTACTGCATCCCTCACTCCCACTCACTGACGAATTCACACGGAAATTGCGTCGCCATGAAATACTATGGGTTCTATGACTTCTCCTTCTAAATCGAGTAACGTTTCTATGGAAACGACAGGATTTTCTTTTGGGATACGACAATCACATTTCCGATCCACTAATCCGTCTTTACTGCATCCCTCACTAATACACATCGACGAATTCACACGGAAATTGCGTCGCCATGAAATACTATGGGTTCTATGACTTCTCCTTCTAAATCGAGTAACATTTCTATGGAAACGACTGGCTTTTCTTTTGCGATACGAGTATCTCCCTCTCGATGCACTAATCCTTCTTTACTGCATCCCTCACTAACACTCATTGACGAATTCACACGGAAATTGCGTCGCCATGAAATACTATGAGTTCTATGACTTCTCCTTCTAAATCGAGTAACGTTTCTATGGAAACGACAGGATTTTCTTTTGGGATACGACAATCACATTTCCGATCCACTAATCCGTCTTTACTGCATCCCTCACTAATACACATTGACGAATTCACACGGAAATTGCGTCGCCATGAAATACTATGGGTTCTATGAGTTCTCCTTCTAAATCGAGTATCGTTTCTATGGAAACGACTGGCTTTCCTTTTGGGATACGACAATCACATTTCCGATCCACTAATCCGTCTTTACTGCATCCCTCACTAATACACATTGACGAATTCACACGGAAATTGCGTCGCCATGAAATACTATTGGTTCTATGACTTCTCCTTCTAAATCGAGTATCGTTTCTATGGAAACGACTGGCTTTTCTTTTGCGATACGAGTATCTCCCTCTCGATGTACTAATCCTTCTTTACTGCATCCCTCACTCCCACTCATTGACGAATTCACACGGAAATTGCGTCGCCATGAAATACTATGGGTTCTATGACTTCTCCTTCTAAATCGAGTAACGTTTCTATGGAAACGACAGGATATTCTTTTGGGATACGACAATCACATTTCCGATCCACTAATCCGTCTTTACTGCATCCCTCACTAATACACATTGACGAATTCACACGGAAATTGCGTCGCCATGAAATACTATGGGTTCTATGACTTCTCCTTCTAAATCGAGTAACGTTTCTATGGAAACGACAGGATTTTCTTTTGGGATACGACAATCACATTTCCGATCCACTAATCCGTCTTTACTGCATCCCTCACTAATACACATTGACGAATTCATACGGAAATTGCGTCGCTATGAAATACTATGGGTTCTATGACTTCTCCTTCTAAATCGAGTATCGTTTCTATGGAAACGACTGGCTTTTCTTTTGCGATACGAGTATCTCCCTCTCGATGCACTAATCCTTCTTTACTGCATCCCTCACGCCCACTCATTGACGAATTCACACGGAAATTGCGTCGCCATGAAATACTATGGGTTCTATGACTTCTCCTTCTAAATCGAGTAACGTTTCTATGGAAACGACAGGATTTTCTTTTGGGATACGACAATCACATTTCCGATCCACTAATCCGTCTTTACTGCATCCCTCACTAATACACATTGACGAATTGACACGGAAATTGCGTCGCTATGAAATACGATGGGTTCTATGACTTCTCCTTCTAAATCGAGTATCGTTACTATGGAAACGACTGGCTTTTCTTTTGCGATACGAGTATCTCCCTCTCGATGCACTAATCCTTCTTTACTGCATCCCTCACTCCCACTCATTGACGAATTCACACGGAAATTGCGTCGCTATGAAATACTATGGGTTCGATGACTTCTCCTTCTAAATCGAGTATCGTTTCTATGGAAACGACTGGCTTTTCATTTGCGATACGAGTATCTCCCTCTCGATGCACTAATCCTTCGTTACTGCATCCCTCACGCCCACTCATTGACGAATTCACACGGAAATTGCGTCGCCATGAAATACTATGGGTTCTATGACTTCTCCTTCCAAATCGAGTAACGTTTCTATGGAAACGACAGGACTTTCTTTTGGGATACGACAATCACATATCCGATCCACTAATCCGTCTTTACTGCATCCCTCACTAATACACATTGACGAATTCATACGGAAATTGCGTCGCTATGAAATACTATGGGTTCTATGACTTCTCCTTCTAATTCGAGTATCGTTTCTATGGAAACGACTGGCTTTTCTTTTGCGATACGAGTATCTCCCTCTTGATGCACTAATCCTTCTTTACTGCATCCCTCACTCCCACTCATTGACGAATTCACACGGAAATTGCGTCGCTCTAAAATGCTATGGGTTCTATGACTTCTCCTTCTAAATCGAGTAACGTTTCTATGGAAACGACTGGCTTTTCTTTTGCGATACGAGTATCTCCCTCTCGATGCACTGATCCTTCTTTACTGCATCCCTCACTCCCACTCATTGACGAATTCACACGGAAATTGCGTCGCTATGAAATACTATGGGTTCTATGACTTCTCCTTCTAAATCGAGTATCGTTTCTATGGAAACGACTGGCTTTTCTTTTGCGATACGAGTATCTCCCTCTCGATGCACTAATCCTTCTTTACTGCGTCCTTCACTCCCACTCACTGACGAATTCACACGGAAATTGCGTCGCCATGAAATACTATGGGTTCTATGACTTCTCCTTCTAAATCGAGTATCGTTTCTATGGAAACGACAGGATATTCTTTTGGGATACGACAATCACATTTCCGATCCACTAATCCGTCTTTACTGCATCCCTCACTAATACACATTGACGAATTCATACGGAAACAGCGTCGCTATGATATACTATGGGTTCTATGACTTCTCCTTCTAAATCGAGTATCGTTTCTATGGAAACGAATGGCTTTTCTTTTGCGACACGAGTATCTCCATCTCGATGCACTAATCCTTCTTTACTGCATCCCTCACTCCCACTCATTGACGAATTCACATGGAAATTGTGTCGCCATGAAATACTATGGGTTCTATGACTTCTCCTTCTAAATCGAGTAACGTTTCTATGGAAACGACAGGATTTACTTTTGGGATGCGACAATCACATTTCCGATCCACTAATCTGTCTTTACTGCATCCCTCACTAATACACATTGACGAATTCACACGGAAATTGCGTCGCCATGAAATACTATGGGTTCTATGACTTCTCCTTCTAAATCGAGTAACATTTCTATGGAAACGACTGGCTTTTCTTTTGCGATACGAGTATCTCCCTCTCGATGCAGTAATCCTTCTTTACTGCATCCCTCACTAACACTCATTGACGAATTCACACGGAAATTGCGTCGCCATGAAATACTATGGGTTCTATGACTTCTCCTTCTAAATCGAGTAACGTTTCTATGGAAACGACAGGATTTTCTTTTGGGATACGACAATCACATTTCCGATCCACTAATCCGTCTTTACTGCATCCCTCACTAATACACATTGACGAATTCACACGGAAATTGCGTCGCCATGAAATACTATGGGTTCTATGAGTTCTCCTTCTAAATCGAGTATCGTTTCTATGGAAACGACTGGCTTTCCTTTTGGGATACGACAATCACATTTCCGATCCACTAATCCGTCTTTACTGCATCCCTCACTAATACACATTGACGAATTCACACGGAAATTGCGTCGCCATGAAATACTATTGGTTCTATGACTTCTCCTTCTAAATCGAGTATCGTTTCTATGGAAACGACTGGCTTTTCTTTTGCGATACGAGTATCTCCCTCTCGATGTACTAATCCTTCTTTACTGCATCCCTCACTCCCACTCATTGACGAATTCACACGGAAATTGCGTCGCCATGAAATACTATGGGTTCTAAGACTTCTCCTTCTAAATCGAGTAACGTTTCTATGGAAACGACAGGATATTCTTTTGGGATACGACAATCACATTTCCGATCCACTAATCCGTCTTTACTGCATCCCTCACTAATACACATTGACGAATTCACACGGAAATTGCGTCGCCATGAAATACTATGGGTTCTATGACTTCTCCTTCTAAATCGAGTAACGTTTCTATGGAAACGACAGGATTTTCTTTTGGGATACGACAATCACATTTCCGATCCACTAATCCGTCTTTACTGCATCCCTCACTAATACACATTGACGAATTCATACGGAAATTGCGTCGCTATGAAATACTATGGGTTCTATGACTTCTCCTTCTAAATCGAGTATCGTTTCTATGGAAACGACTGGCTTTTCTTTTGCGATACGAGTATCTCCCTCTCGATGCACTAATCCTTCTTTACTGCATCCCTCACGCCCACTCATTGACGAATTCACACGGAAATTGCGTCGCCATGAAATACTATGGGTTCTATGACTTCTCCTTCTAAATCGAGTAACGTTTCTATGGAAACGACAGGATTTTCTTTTGGGATACTACAATCACATTTCCGATCCACTAATCCGTCTTTACTGCATCCCTCACTAATACACATTGACGAATTGACACGGAAATTGCGTCGCTATGAAATACGATGGGTTCTATGACTTCTCCTTCTAAATCGAGTATCGTTACTATGGAAACGACTGGCTTTTCTTTTGCGATACGAGTATCTCCCTCTCGATGCACTAATCCTTCTTTTCTGCATCCCTCACTCCCACTCATTGACGAATTCACACGGAAATTGCGTCGCTATGAAATACTATGGGTTCTATGACTTCTCCTTCTAAATCGAGTATCGTTTCTATGGAAACGACTGGCTTTTCTTTTGCGATACGAGTATCTCCCTCTCGATGCACTAATCCTTCTTTACTGCATCCCTCACTCCCACTCATTGACGAATTCACACGGAAATTGCGTCGCCATGAAATACTATGCGTTCTATGACCTCTCCTTCTAAATCGAGTAACGTTTCTATGGAAACGACAGGATTTTCTTTTGGGATACGACAATCACATTTCCGATCCACTAATCCGTCTTTACTGCATCCCTCACTTATACACATTGAGGAATTCATACGGAAATTGCGTCGCTATGAAATACTATGGGTTCTATGACTTCTCCTTCTAAATCGAGTATCGTTTCTATGGAAACGACTGGCTTTTCTTTTGCGATACGAGTATCTCCCTCTCGATGCACTAATCCTTCTTTACTGCATCCCTCACTCCCACTCACTGACGAATTCACACGGAAATTGCGTCGCCATGAAATACTATGGGTTCTATGACTTCTCCTTCTAAATCGAGTAACGTTTCTATGGAAACGACAGGATTTTCTTTTGGGATACGACAATCACATTTCCGATCCACTAGTCCGTCTTTACTGCATTCCTCACTAATACACATTGACGAATTCATACGGAAATAGCGTCGCTATGATATACTATGGGTTCTATGACATCTCCTTCTAAATCGAGTATCGTTTCTATGGAAACGAATGGCTTTTCTTTTGCGACACGAGTATCTCCATCTCGATGCACTAATCCTTCATTACTGCATCCCTCACTCCCACTCATTGACGAATTCACATGGAAATTGTGTCGCCATGAAATACTATGGGTTCTATGACTTCTCCTTCTAAATCGAGTAACGTTTCTATGGAAACGACAGGATTTTCTTTTGGGATACAACAATCACATTTCCGATCCACTAATCCGTCTTTACTGCGTCCCTCACTAATACACATTGACGAATTCACACGGAAATTGCGTCGCCATGAAATACTATGGGTTCTATGACTTCTCCTTCTAAATCGAGTAACGTTTCTATGGAAACGACAGGATTTTCTTTTGAGATACGACAATCACATTTCCGATCCACTAATCCGTCTTTACTGCATCCCTCACTAATACACATTGACGAATTCACACGGAAATTGCGTCGCCATGAAATACTATGGGTTCTATGACTTCTCCTTCTAAATCGAGTAACGTTTCTATGGAAACGACAGGATTTTCTTTTGGGATACGACAATCACATTTCCGATCCACTAATCCGTCTTTACTGCATCCCTCACTAATACACATTGACGAATTCACACGGAAATTGCGTCGCCATGAAATACTATGGGTTCTATGACTTCTCCTTCTAAATCGAGTAACATTTCTATGGAAACGACTGGCTTTTCTTTTGCGATACGAGTATCTCCCTCTCGATGCACTAATCCTTCTTTACTGCATCCCTCACTAACACTCATTGACGAATTCACACGGAAATTGCGTCGCCATGAAATACTATGGGTTCTATGACTTCTCCTTCTAAATCGAGTAACGTTTCTATGGAAACGACAGGATTTTCTTTTGGGATACGACAATCACATTTCCGATCCACTAATCCGTCTTTACTGCATCCCTCACTAATACACATTGACGAATTCACACGGAAATTGCGTCGCCATGAAATACTATGGGTTCTATGAGTTCTCCTTCTAAATCGAGTATCGTTTCTATGGAAACGACTGGCTTTCCTTTTGGGATACGACAATCACATTTCCGATCCACTAATCCGTCTTTACTGCATCCCTCACTAATACACATTGACGAATTCACACGGAAATTGCGTCGCTATGAAATACGATGGGTTCTATGACTTCTCCTTCTAAATCGAGTATCGTTACTATGGAAACGACTGGCTTTTCTTTTGCGATACGAGTATCTCCCTCTCGATGCACTAATCCTTCTTTACTGCATCCCTCACTAATACACATTGACGAATTCATACGGAAATTGCGTCGCTATGAAATACTATGGGTTCTATGACTTCTCCTTCTAAATCGAGTAACGTTTTTATGGAAACGACAGGATTTTCTTTTGGGATACGACAATCACATTTCCGATCCACTAATCCGTCTTTACTGCATCCCTCACTCCCACTCATTGACGAATTCACACGGAAATTGCGTCGCCATGAAATACTATGGGTTCTATGACCTCTCCTTCTAAATCGAGTAACGTTTCTATGGAAACGACAGGATTTTCTGTTGGGATACGACAATCACATTTCCGATCCACTAATCCGTCTTCACTGCATCCCTCACTTATACACATTGACGAATTCATACGGAAATTGCGTCGCTATGAAATACTATGGGTTCTATGACTTCTCCTTCTAAATCGAGTATCGTTTCTATGGAAACGACTGGCTTTTCTTTTGCGATACGAGTATCTCCCTCTCGATGCACTAATCCTTCTTTACTGCATCCCTCACTCCCACTCACTGACGAATTCACACGGAAATTGCGTCGCCATGAAATACTATGGGTTCTATGACTTCTCCTTCTAAATCGAGTAACGTTTCTATGGAAACGACAGGATTTTCTTTTGGGATACGACAATCACATTTCCGATCCACTAATCCGTCTTTACTGCATCCCTCACTAATACACATCGACGAATTCACACGGAAATTGCGTCGCCATGAAATACTATGGGTTCTATGACTTCTCCTTCTAAATCGAGTAACATTTCTATGGAAACGACTGGCTTTTCTTTTGCGATACGAGTATCTCCCTCTCGATGCACTAATCCTTCTTTACTGCATCCCTCACTAACACTCATTGACGAATTCACACGGAAATTGCGTCGCCATGAAATACTATGAGTTCTATGACTTCTCCTTCTAAATCGAGTAACGTTTCTATGGAAACGACAGGATTTTCTTTTGGGATACGACAATCACATTTCCGATCCACTAATCCGTCTTTACTGCATCCCTCACTAATACACATTGACGAATTCACACGGAAATTGCGTCGCCATGAAATACTATGGGTTCTATGACTTCTCCTTCTAAATCGAGTAACGTTTCTATGGAAACGACAGGATTTTCTTTTGGGATACGACAATCACATTTCCGATCCACTAATCCGTCTTTACTGCATCCCTCACTAATACACATTGACGAATTCATACGGAAATTGCGTCGCTATGAAATACTATGGGTTCTATGACTTCTCCTTCTAAATCGAGTATCGTTTCTATGGAAACGACTGGCTTTTCTTTTGCGATACGAGTATCTCCCTCTCGATGCACTAATCCTTCTTTACTGCATCCCTCACGCCCACTCATTGACGAATTCACACGGAAATTGCGTCGCCATGAAATACTATGGGTTCTATGACTTCTCCTTCTAAATCGAGTAACGTTTCTATGGAAACGACAGGATTTTCTTTTGGGATACGACAATCACATTTCCGATCCACTAATCCGTCTTTACTGCATCCCTCACTAATACACATTGACGAATTGACACGGAAATTGCGTCGCTATGAAATACGATGGGTTCTATGACTTCTCCTTCTAAATCGAGTATCGTTACTATGGAAACGACTGGCTTTTCTTTTGCGATACGAGTATCTCCCTCTCGATGCACTAATCCTTCTTTACTGCATCCCTCACTCCCACTCATTGACGAATTCACACGGAAATTGCGTCGCTATGAAATACTATGGGTTCGATGACTTCTCCTTCTAAATCGAGTATCGTTTCTATGGAAACGACTGGCTTTTCATTTGCGATACGAGTATCTCCCTCTCGATGCACTAATCCTTCTTTACTGCATCCCTCACGCCCACTCATTGACGAATTCACACGGAAATTGCGTCGCCATGAAATACTATGGGTTCTATGACTTCTCCTTCCAAATCGAGTAACGTTTCTATGGAAACGACAGGACTTTCTTTTGGGATACGACAATCACATATCCGATCCACTAATCCGTCTTTACTGCATCCCTCACTAATACACATTGACGAATTCATACGGAAATTGCGTCGCTATGAAATACTATGGGTTCTATGACTTCTCCTTCTAATTCGAGTATCGTTTCTATGGAAACGACTGGCTTTTCTTTTGCGATACGAGTATCTCCCTCTTGATGCACTAATCCTTCTTTACTGCATCCCTCACTCCCACTCATTGACGAATTCACACGGAAATTGCGTCGCTCTAAAATGCTATGGGTTCTATGACTTCTCCTTCTAAATCGAGTAACGTTTCTATGGAAACGACTGGCTTTTCTTTTGCGATACGAGTATCTCCCTCTCGATGCACTGATCCTTCTTTACTGCATCCCTCACTCCCACTCATTGACGAATTCACACGGAAATTGCGTCGATATGAAATACTATGGGTTCTATGACTTCTCCTTCTAAATCGAGTAACGTTTCTATGGAAACGACTGGCTTTTCTATTAGGATACGAGTATCTAACTCTCGATGCACTAATCCTTCTTTACTGCATCCCTCACTCCCACTCATTGACGAATTCACACGGAAATTGCGTCGCCATTAATACTATGGGTTCTATGACTTCTCCTTCTAAATCGAGTAACGTTTTTATGGAAACGACAGGATTTTCTTTTGGGATACGACAATCACATTTCCGATCCACTAATCCGTCTTTACTGCATCCCTCACTTATACACATTGAGGAATTCATACGGAAATTGCGTCGCTATGAAATACTATGGGTTCTATGACTTCTCCTTCTAAATCGAGTATCGTTTCTATGGAAACGACTGGCTTTTCTTTTGCGATACGAGTATCTCCCTCTCGATGCACTAATCCTTCTTTACTGCGTCCTTCACTCCCACTCACTGACGAATTCACACGGAAATTGCGTCGCCATGAAATACTATGGGTTCTATGACTTCTCCTTCTAAATCGAGTATCGTTTCTATGGAAACGACAGGATATTCTTTTGGGATACGACAATCACATTTCCGATCCACTAATCCGTCTTTACTGCATCCCTCACTAATACACATTGACGAATTCATACGGAAACAGCGTCGCTATGATATACTATGGGTTCTATGACTTCTCCTTCTAAATCGAGTATCGTTTCTATGGAAACGAATGGCTTTTCTTTTGCGACACGAGTATCTCCATCTCGATGCACTAATCCTTCTTTACTGCATCCCTCACTCCCACTCATTGACGAATTCACATGGAAATTGTGTCGCCATGAAATACTATGGGTTCTATGACTTCTCCTTCTAAATCGAGTAACGTTTCTATGGAACCGACAGGATTTACTTTTGGGATGCGACAATCACATTTCCGATCCACTAATCTGTCTTTACTGCATCCCTCACTAATACACATTGACGAATTCACACGGAAATTGCGTCGCCATGAAATACTATGGGTTCTATGACTTCTCCTTCTAAATCGAGTAACATTTCTATGGAAACGACTGGCTTTTCTTTTGCGATACGAGTATCTCCCTCTCGATGCAGTAATCCTTCTTTACTGCATCCCTCACTAACACTCATTGACGAATTCACACGGAAATTGCGTCGCCATGAAATACTATGGGTTCTATGACTTCTCCTTCTAAATCGAGTAACGTTTCTATGGAAACGACAGGATTTTCTTTTGGGATACGACAATCACATTTCCGATCCACTAATCCGTCTTTACTGCATCCCTCACTAATACACATTGACGAATTCACACGGAAATTGCGTCGCCATGAAATACTATGGGTTCTATGAGTTCTCCTTCTAAATCGAGTATCGTTTCTATGGAAACGACTGGCTTTCCTTTTGGGATACGACAATCACATTTCCGATCCACTAATCCGTCTTTACTGCATCCCTCACTAATACACATTGACGAATTCACACGGAAATTGCGTCGCCATGAAATACTATTGGTTCTATGACTTCTCCTTCTAAATCGAGTATCGTTTCTATGGAAACGACTGGCTTTTCTTTTGCGATACGAGTATCTCCCTCTCGATGTACTAATCCTTCTTTACTGCATCCCTCACTCCCACTCATTGACGAATTCACACGGAAATTGCGTCGCCATGAAATACTATGGGTTCTAAGACTTCTCCTTCTAAATCGAGTAACGTTTCTATGGAAACGACAGGATATTCTTTTGGGATACGACAATCACATTTCCGATCCACTAATCCGTCTTTACTGCATCCCTCACTAATACACATTGACGAATTCACACGGAAATTGCGTCGCCATGAAATACTATGGGTTCTATGACTTCTCCTTCTAAATCGAGTAACGTTTCTATGGAAACGACAGGATTTTCTTTTGGGATACGACAATCACATTTCCGATCCACTAATCCGTCTTTACTGCATCCCTCACTAATACACATTGACGAATTCATACGGAAATTGCGTCGCTATGAAATACTATGGGTTCTATGACTTCTCCTTCTAAATCGAGTATCGTTTCTATGGAAACGACTGGCTTTTCTTTTGCGATACGAGTATCTCCCTCTCGATGCACTAATCCTTCTTTACTGCATCCCTCACGCCCACTCATTGACGAATTCACACGGAAATTGCGTCGCCATGAAATACTATGGGTTCTATGACTTCTCCTTCTAAATCGAGTAACGTTTCTATGGAAACGACAGGATTTTCTTTTGGGATACTACAATCACATTTCCGATCCACTAATCCGTCTTTACTGCATCCCTCACTAATACACATTGACGAATTGACACGGAAATTGCGTCGCTATGAAATACGATGGGTTCTATGACTTCTCCTTCTAAATCGAGTATCGTTACTATGGAAACGACTGGCTTTTCTTTTGCGATACGAGTATCTCCCTCTCGATGCACTAATCCTTCTTTTCTGCATCCCTCACTCCCACTCATTGACGAATTCACACGGAAATTGCGTCGCTATGAAATACTATGGGTTCTATGACTTCTCCTTCTAAATCGAGTATCGTTTCTATGGAAACGACTGGCTTTTCTTTTGCGATACGAGTATCTCCCTCTCGATGCACTAATCCTTCTTTACTGCATCCCTCACTCCCACTCATTGACGAATTCACACGGAAATTGCGTCGCCATGAAATACTATGCGTTCTATGACCTCTCCTTCTAAATCGAGTAACGTTTCTATGGAAACGACAGGATTTTCTTTTGGGATACGACAATCACATTTCCGATCCACTAATCCGTCTTTACTGCATCCCTCACTTATACACATTGAGGAATTCATACGGAAATTGCGTCGCTATGAAATACTATGGGTTCTATGACTTCTCCTTCTAAATCGAGTATCGTTTCTATGGAAACGACTGGCTTTTCTTTTGCGATACGAGTATCTCCCTCTCGATGCACTAATCCTTCTTTACTGCATCCCTCACTCCCACTCACTGACGAATTCACACGGAAATTGCGTCGCCATGAAATACTATGGGTTCTATGACTTCTCCTTCTAAATCGAGTAACGTTTCTATGGAAACGACAGGATTTTCTTTTGGGATACGACAATCACATTTCCGATCCACTAGTCCGTCTTTACTGCATTCCTCACTAATACACATTGACGAATTCATACGGAAATAGCGTCGCTATGATATACTATGGGTTCTATGACATCTCCTTCTAAATCGAGTATCGTTTCTATGGAAACGAATGGCTTTTCTTTTGCGACACGAGTATCTCCATCTCGATGCACTAATCCTTCATTACTGCATCCCTCACTCCCACTCATTGACGAATTCACATGGAAATTGTGTCGCCATGAAATACTATGGGTTCTATGACTTCTCCTTCTAAATCGAGTAACGTTTCTATGGAAACGACAGGATTTTCTTTTGGGATACAACAATCACATTTCCGATCCACTAATCCGTCTTTACTGCGTCCCTCACTAATACACATTGACGAATTCACACGGAAATTGCGTCGCCATGAAATACTATGGGTTCTATGACTTCTCCTTCTAAATCGAGTAACGTTTCTATGGAAACGACAGGATTTTCTTTTGAGATACGACAATCACATTTCCGATCCACTAATCCGTCTTTACTGCATCCCTCACTAATACACATTGACGAATTCACACGGAAATTGCGTCGCCATGAAATACTATGGGTTCTATGACTTCTCCTTCTAAATCGAGTAACGTTTCTATGGAAACGACAGGATTTTCTTTTGGGATACGACAATCACATTTCCGATCCACTAATCCGTCTTTACTGCATCCCTCACTAATACACATTGACGAATTCACACGGAAATTGCGTCGCCATGAAATACTATGGGTTCTATGACTTCTCCTTCTAAATCGAGTAACATTTCTATGGAAACGACTGGCTTTTCTTTTGCGATACGAGTATCTCCCTCTCGATGCACTAATCCTTCTTTACTGCATCCCTCACTAACACTCATTGACGAATTCACACGGAAATTGCGTCGCCATGAAATACTATGGGTTCTATGACTTCTCCTTCTAAATCGAGTAACGTTTCTATGGAAACGACAGGATTTTCTTTTGGGATACGACAATCACATTTCCGATCCACTAATCCGTCTTTACTGCATCCCTCACTAATACACATTGACGAATTCACACGGAAATTGCGTCGCCATGAAATACTATGGGTTCTATGAGTTCTCCTTCTAAATCGAGTATCGTTTCTATGGAAACGACTGGCTTTCCTTTTGGGATACGACAATCACATTTCCGATCCACTAATCCGTCTTTACTGCATCCCTCACTAATACACATTGACGAATTCACACGGAAATTGCGTCGCTATGAAATACGATGGGTTCTATGACTTCTCCTTCTAAATCGAGTATCGTTACTATGGAAACGACTGGCTTTTCTTTTGCGATACGAGTATCTCCCTCTCGATGCACTAATCCTTCTTTACTGCATCCCTCACTCCCACTCATTGACGAATTCACACGGAAATTGCGTCGCTATGAAATACTATGGGTTCTATGACTTCTCCTTCTAAATCGAGTATCGTTTCTATGGAAACGACTGGCTTTTCATTTGCGATACGAGTATCTCCCTCTCGATGCACTAATCCTTCTTTACTGCATCCCTCACGCCCACTCATTGACGAATTCACACGGAAATTGCGTCGCCATGAAATACTATGGGTTCTATGACTTCTCCTTCCAAATCGAGTAACGTTTCTATGGAAACGACAGGACTTTCTTTTGGGATACGACAATCACATATCCGATCCACTAATCCGTCTTTACTGCATCCCTCACTAATACACATTGACGAATTCATACGGAAATTGCGTCGCTATGAAATACTATGGGTTCTATGACTTCTCCTTCTAAATCGAGTAACGTTTTTATGGAAACGACAGGATTTTCTTTTGGGATACGACAATCACATTTCCGATCCACTAATCCGTCTTTACTGCATCCCTCACTCCCACTCATTGACGAATTCACACGGAAATTGCGTCGCTATGAAATACTATGGGTTCTATGACTTCTCCTTCTAAATCGAGTATCGTTTCTATGGAAACGACTGGCTTTTCTTTTGCGATACGAGTATCTCCCTCTCGATGCACTAATCCTTCTTTACTGCATCCCTCACTCCCACTCATTGACGAATTCACACGGAAATTGCGTCGCCATGAAATACTATGGGTTCTATGACCTCTCCTTCTAAATCGAGTAACTTTTCTATGGAAACGACAGGATTTTCTGTTGGGATACGACAATCACATTTCCGATCCACTAATCCGTCTTCACTGCATCCCTCACTTATACACATTGACGAATTCATACGGAAATTGCGTCGCTATGAAATACTATGGGTTCTATGACTTCTCCTTCTAAATCGAGTATCGTTTCTATGGAAACGACTGGCTTTTCTTTTGCGATACGAGTATCTCCCTCTCGATGCACTAATCCTTCTTTACTGCATCCCTCACTCCCACTCACTGACGAATTCACACGGAAATTGCGTCGCCATGAAATACTATGGGTTCTATGACTTCTCCTTCTAAATCGAGTAACGTTTCTATGGAAACGACAGGATTTTCTTTTGGGATACGACAATCACATTTCCGATCCACTAATCCGTCTTTACTGCATCCCTCACTAATACACATTGACGAATTCACACGGAAATTGCGTCGCCATGAAATACTATGGGTTCTATGAGTTCTCCTTCTAAATCGAGTATCGTTTCTATGGAAACGACTGGCTTTCCTTTTGGGATACGACAATCACATTTCCGATCCACTAATCCGTCTTTACTGCATCCCTCACTAATACACATTGACGAATTCACACGGAAATTGCGTCGCTATGAAATACGATGGGTTCTATGACTTCTCCTTCTAAATCGAGTATCGTTACTATGGAAACGACTGGCTTTTCTTTTGCGATACGAGTATCTCCCTCTCGATGCACTAATCCTTCTTTACTGCATCCCTCACTCCCACTCATTGACGAATTCACACGGAAATTGCGTCGCTATGAAATACTATGGGTTCTATGACTTCTCCTTCTAAATCGAGTATCGTTTCTATGGAAACGACTGGCTTTTCATTTGCGATACGAGTATCTCCCTCTCGATGCACTAATCCTTCTTTACTGCATCCCTCACGCCCACTCATTGACGAATTCACACGGAAATTGCGTCGCCATGAAATACTATGGGTTCTATGACTTCTCCTTCCAAATCGAGTAACGTTTCTATGGAAACGACAGGACTTTCTTTTGGGATACGACAATCACATATCCGATCCACTAATCCGTCTTTACTGCATCCCTCACTAATACACATTGACGAATTCATACGGAAATTGCGTCGCTATGAAATACTATGGGTTCTATGACTTCTCCTTCTAAATCGAGTAACGTTTTTATGGAAACGACAGGATTTTCTTTTGGGATACGACAATCACATTTCCGATCCACTAATCCGTCTTTACTGCATCCCTCACTCCCACTCATTGACGAATTCACACGGAAATTGCGTCGCTATGAAATACTATGGGTTCTATGACTTCTCCTTCTAAATCGAGTATCGTTTCTATGGAAACGACTGGCTTTTCTTTTGCGATACGAGTATCTCCCTCTCGATGCACTAATCCTTCTTTACTGCATCCCTCACTCCCACTCATTGACGAATTCACACGGAAATTGCGTCGCCATGAAATACTATGGGTTCTATGACCTCTCCTTCTAAATCGAGTAACTTTTCTATGGAAACGACAGGATTTTCTGTTGGGATACGACAATCACATTTCCGATCCACTAATCCGTCTTCACTGCATCCCTCACTTATACACATTGACGAATTCATACGGAAATTGCGTCGCTATGAAATACTATGGGTTCTATGACTTCTCCTTCTAAATCGAGTATCGTTTCTATGGAAACGACTGGCTTTTCTTTTGCGATACGAGTATCTCCCTCTCGATGCACTAATCCTTCTTTACTGCATCCCTCACTCCCACTCACTGACGAATTCACACGGAAATTGCGTCGCCATGAAATACTATGGGTTCTATGACTTCTCCTTCTAAATCGAGTAACGTTTCTATGGAAACGACAGGATTTTCTTTTGGGATACGACAATCACATTTCCGATCCACTAATCCGTCTTTACTGCATCCCTTACTAATACACATTGACGAATTCACACGGAAATTGCGTCGCCATGAAATACTATGGGTTCTATGACTTCTCCTTCTAAATCGAGTAACATTTCTATGGAAACGACTGGCTTTTCTTTTGCGATACGAGTATCTCCCTCTCGATGCACTAATCCTTCTTTACTGCATCCCTCACTAACACTCATTGACGAATTCACACGGAAATTGCGTCGCCATGAAATACTATGGGTTCTATGACTTCTCCTTCTAAATCGAGTAACGTTTCTATGGAAACGACAGGATTTTCTTTTGGGATACGATAATCACATTTCCGATCCACTAATCCGTCTTTACTGCATCCCTCACTAATACACATTGACGAATTCACACGGAAATTGCGTCGCCATGAAATACTATGGGTTCTATGAGTTCTCCTTCTAAATCGAGTATCGTTTCTATGGAAACGACTGGCTTTCCTTTTGGGATACGACAATCACATTTCCGATCCACTAATCCGTCTTTACTGCATCCCTCACTAATACACATTGACGAATTCACACGGAAATTGCGTCGCCATGAAATACTATTGGTTCTATGACTTCTCCTTCTAAATCGAGTATCGTTTCTATGGAAACGACTGGCTTTTCTTTTGCGATACGAGTATCTCCCTCTCGATGTACTAATCCTTCTTTACTGCATCCCTCACTCCCACTCATTGACGAATTCACACGGAAATTGCGTCGCCATGAAATACTATGGGTTCTATGACTTCTCCTTCTAAATCGAGTAACGTTTCTATGGAAACGACAGGATATTCTTTTGGGATACGACAATCACATTTCCGATCCACTAATCCGTCTTTACTGCATCCCTCACTAATACACATTGACGAATTCACACGGAAATTGCGTCGCCATGAAATACTATGGGTTCTATGACTTCTCCTTCTAAATCGAGTAACGTTTCTATGGAAACGACAGGATTTTCTTTTGGGATACGACAATCACATTTCCGATCCACTAATCCGTCTTTACTGCATCCCTCACTAATACACATTGACGAATTCATACGGAAATTGCGTCGCTATGAAATACTATGGGTTCTATGACTTCTCCTTCTAAATCGAGTATCGTTTCTATGGAAACGACTGGCTTTTCTTTTGCGATACGAGTATCTCCCTCTCGATGCACTAATCCTTCTTTACTGCATCCCTCACGCCCACTCATTGACGAATTCACACGGAAATTGCGTCGCCACGAAATACTATGGGTTCTATGACTTCTCCTTCTAAATCGAGTAACGTTTCTATGGAAACGACAGGATTTTCTTTTGGGATACGACAATCACATTTCCGATCCACTAATCCGTCTTTACTGCATCCCTCACTAATACACATTGACGAATTGACACGGAAATTGCGTCGCTATGAAATACGATGGGTTCTATGACTTCTCCTTCTAAATCGAGTATCGTTACTATGGAAACGACTGGCTTTTCTTTTGCGATACGAGTATCTCCCTCTCGATGCACTAATCCTTCTTTACTGCATCCCTCACTTCCACTCATTGACGAATTCACACGGAAATTGCGTCGCTATGAAATACTATGGGTTCGATGACTTCTCCTTCTAAATCGAGTATCGTTTCTATGGAAACGACTGGCTTTTCATTTGCGATACGAGTATCTCCCTCTCGATGCACTAATCCTTCTTTACTGCATCCCTCACGCCCACTCATTGGCGAATTCACACGGAAATTGCGTCGCCATGAAATACTATGGGTTCTATGACTTCTCCTTCCAAATCGAGTAACGTTTCTATGGAAACGACAGGACTTTCTTTTGGGATACGACAATCACATATCCGATCCACTAATCCGTCTTTACTGCATCCCTCACTAATACACATTGACGAATTCATACGGAAATTGCGTCGCTATGAAATACTATGGGTTCTATGACTTCTCCTTCTAATTCGAGTATCGTTTCTATGGAAACGACTAGCTTTTCTTTTGCGATACGAGTATCTCCCTCTTGATGCACTAATCCTTCTTTACTGCATCCCTCACTCCCACTCATTGACGAATTCACACGGAAATTGCGTCGCTCTAAAATGCTATGGGTTCTATGACTTCTCCTTCTAAATCGAGTAATGTTTCTATGGAAACGACTGGCTTTTCTTTTGCGATACGAGTATCTCCCTCTCGATGCACTGATCCTTCTTTACTGCATCCCTCACTCCCACTCATTGACGAATTCACACGGAAATTGCGTCGATATGAAATACTATGGGTTCTATGACTTCTCCTTCTAAATCGAGTAACGTTTCTATGGAAACGACTGGCTTTTCTATTAGGATACGAGTATCTCCCTCTCGATGCACTAATCCTTCTTTACTGCATCCCTCACTCCCACTCATTGACGAATTCACACGGAAATTGCGTCGCCATGAAATACTATGGGTTCTATGACTTCTCCTTCTAAATCGAGTAACGTTTTTATGGAAACGACAGGATTTTCTTTTGGGATACGACAATCACATTTCCGATCCACTAATCCGTCTTTACTGCATCCCTCACTCCCACTCATTGACGAATTCACACGGAAATTGCGTCGCTATGAAATACTATGGGTTCTATGACTTCTCCTTCTAAATCGAGTATCGTTTCTATGGAAACGACTGGCTTTTCTTTTGTGATACGAGTATCTCCCTATCGATGCACTAATCCTTCTTTACTGCATCCCTCACTCCCACTCATTGACGAATTCACACGGAAATTGCGTCGCCATGAAATACTATGGGTTCTATGACCTCTCCTTCTAAATCGAGTAACGTTTCTATGGAAACGACAGGATTTTCTGTTGGGATACGACAATCACATTTCCGATCCACTAATCCGTCTTCACTGCATCCCTCACTTATACACATTGACGAATTCATACGGGTATTGCGTCGCTATGAAATACTATGGGTTCTATGACTTCTCCTTCTAAATCGAGTATCGTTTCTATGGAAACGACTGGCTTTTCTTTTGCGATACGAGTATCTCCCTCTCGATGCACTAATCCTTCTTTACTGCATCCCTCACTCCCACTCACTGACGAATTCACACGGAAATTGCGTCGCCATGAAATACTATGGGTTCTATGACTTCTCCTTCTAAATCGAGTATCGTTTCTATGGAAACGACAGGATATTCTTTTGGGATACGACAATCACATTTCCGATCCACTAATCCGTCTTTACTGCATCCCTCACTAATACACATTGACGAATTCATACGGAAATAGCGTCGCTATGATATACTATGGGTTCTATGACTTCTCCTTCTAAATCGAGTATCGTTTCTATGGAAACGAATGGCTTTTCTTTTGCGACACGAGTATCTCCATCTCGATGCACTAATCCTTCTTTACTGCATCCCTCACTCCCACTCATTGACGAATTCACATGGAAATTGTGTCGCCATGAAATACTATGGGTTCTATGACTTCTCCTTCTAAATCGAGTTACGTTTCTATGGAAACGACAGGATTTTCTTTTGGGATGCGACAATCACATTTCCGATCCACTAATCCGCCTTTACTGCATCCCTCACTAATACACATTGACGAATTCACACGGAAATTGCGTCGCCATGAAATACTATGGGTTCTATGACTTCTCCTTCTAAATCGAGTAACATTTCTATGGAAACGACTGGCTTTTCTTTTGCGATACGAGTATCTCCCTCTCGATGCAGTAATCCTTCTTTACTGCATCCCTCACTAACACTCATTGACGAATTCACACGGAAATTGCGTCGCCATGAAATACTATGGGTTCTATGACTTCTCCTTCTAAATCGAGTAACGTTTCTATGGAAACGACAGGATTTTCTTTTGGGATACGACAATCACATTTCCGATCCACTAATCCGTCTTTACTGCATCCCTCACTAATACACATTGACGAATTCACACGGAAATTGCGTCGCCATGAAATACTATGGGTTCTATGAGTTCTCCTTCTAAATCGAGTATCGTTTCTATGGAAACGACTGGCTTTCCTTTTGGGATACGACAATCACATTTCCGATCCACTAATCCGTCTTTACTGCATCCCTCACTAATACACATTGACGAATTCACACGGAAATTGCGTCGCCATGAAATACTATTGGTTCTATGACTTCTCCTTCTAAATCGAGTATCGTTTCTATGGAAACGACTGGCTTTTCTTTTGCGATACGAGTATCTCCCTCTCGATGTACTAATCCTTCTTTACTGCATCCCTCACTCCCACTCATTGACGAATTCACACGGAAATTGCGTCGCCATGAAATACTATGGGTTCTATGACTTCTCCTTCTAAATCGAGTAACGTTTCTATGGAAACGACAGGATATTCTTTTGGGATACGACAATCACATTTCCGATCCACTAATCCGTCTTTACTGCATCCCTCACTAATACACATTGACGAATTCACACGGAAATTGCGTCGCCATGAAATACTATGGGTTCTATGACTTCTCCTTCTAAATCGAGTAACGTTTCTATGGAAACGACAGGATTTTCTTTTGGGATACGACAATCACATTTCCGATCCACTAATCCGTCTTTACTGCATCCCTCACTAATACACATTGACGAATTCATACGGAAATTGCGTCGCTATGAAATACTATGGTTTCTATGACTTCTCCTTCTAAATCGAGTATCGTTTCTATGGAAACGACTGGCTTTTCTTTTGCGATACGAGTATCTCCCTCTCGATGCACTAATCCTTCTTTACTGCATCCCTCACGCCCACTCATTGACGAATTCACACGGAAATTGCGTCGCCATGAAATACTATGGGTTCTATGACTTCTCCTTCTAAATCGAGTAACGTTTCTATGGAAACGACAGGATTTTCTTTTGGGATACGACAATCACATTTCCGATCCACTAATCCGTCTTTACTGCATCCCTCACTAATACACATTGACGAATTGACACGGAAATTGCGTCGCTATGAAATACGATGGGTTCTATGACTTCTCCTTCTAAATCGAGTATCGTTACTATGGAAACGACTGGCTTTTCTTTTGCGATACGAGTATCTCCCTCTCGATGCACTAATCCTTCTTTACTGCATCCCTCACTCCCACTCATTGACGAATTCACACGGAAATTGCGTCGCTATGAAATACTATGGGTTCTATGACTTCTCCTTCTAAATCGAGTATCGTTTCTATGGAAACGACTGGCTTTTCATTTGCGAAACGAGTATCTCCCTCTCGATGCACTAATCCTTCTTTACTGCATCCCTCACGCCCACTCATTGACGAATTCACACGGAAATTGCGTCGCCATGAAATACTACGGGTTCTATGACTTCTATTTCCAAATCGAGTAACGTTTCTATGGAAACGACAGGACTTTCTTTTGGGATACGACAATCACATATCCGATCCACTAATCCGTCTTTACTGCATCCCTCACTAATACACATTGACGAATTCATACGGAAATTGCGTCGCTATGAAATACTATGGGTTCTATGACTTCTCCTTCTAATTCGAGTATCGTTTCTATGGAAACGACTGGCTTTTCTTTTGCGATACGAGTATCTCCCTCTTGATGCACTAATCCTTCTTTACTGCATCCCTCACTCCCACTCATTGACGAATTCACACGGAAATTGCGTCGCTATGAAATATTATGGGTTCTATGACTTCTCCTTCTAAATCGAGTAACGTTTCTATGGAAACGACTGGCTTTTCTTTTGCGATACGAGTATCTCCCTCTCGATGCACTGATCCTTCTTTACTGCATCCCTCACTCCCACTCATTGACGAATTCACACGGAAATTGCGTCGATATGAAATACTATGGGTTCTATGACTTCTCCTTCTAAATCGAGTAACGTTTCTATGGAAACGATTGGCTTTTCTTTTAGGATACGAGTATCTCCCTCTCGATGCACTAATCCTTCTTTACTGCATCCCTCACTCCCACTCATTGACGAATTCACACGGAAATTGCGTCGCCATGAAATACTATGGGTTCTATGACTTCTCCTTCTAAATCGAGTAACGTTTTTATGGAAACGACAGGATTTTCTTTTGGGATACGACAATCACATTTCCGATCCACTAATCCGTCTTTACTGCATCCCTCACTCCCACTCATTGACGAATTCACACGGAAATTGCGTCGCCATGAAATACTACGGGTTCTATGACTTCTATTTCCAAATCGAGTAACGTTTCTATGGAAACGACAGGACTTTCTTTTGGGATACGACAATCACATATCCGATCCACTAATCCGTCTTTACTGCATCCCTCACTAATACACATTGACGAATTCATACGGAAATTGCGTCGCCATGAAATACTATGGGTTCTATGACCTCTCCTTCTAAATCGAGTAACGTTTCTATGGAAACGACAGGATTTTCTGTTGGGATACGACAATCACATTTCCGATCCACTAATCCGTCTTCACTGCATCCCTCACTTATACACATTGACGAATTCATACGGATATTGCGTCGCTATGAAATACTATGGGTTCTATGACTTCTCCTTCTAAATCGAGTATCGTTTCTATGGAAACGACTGGCTTTTCTTTTGCGATACGAGTATCTCCCTCTCGATGCACTAATCCTTCTTTACTGCATCCCTCACTCCCACTCACTGACGAATTCACACGGAAATTGCGTCGCCATGAAATACTATGGGTTCTATGACTTCTCCTTCTAAATCGAGTAACGTTTCTATGGAAACGACAGGATATTCTTTTGGGATACGACAATCACATTTCCGATCCACTAATCCGTCTTTACTGCATCCCTCACTAATACACATTGACGAATTCATACGGAAATAGCGTCGCTATGATATACTATTGGTTCTATGACTTCTCCTTCTAAATCGAGTATCGTTTCTATGGAAACGAATGGCTTTTCTTTTGCGACACGAGTATCTCCATCTCGATGCACTAATCCTTCTTTACTGCATCCCTCACTCCCACTCATTGACGAATTCACATGGAAATTGTGTCGCCATGAAATACTATGGGTTCTATGACTTCTCCTTCTAAATCGAGTAACGTTTCTATGGAAACGACAGGATTTTCTTTTGGGATGCGACAATCACATTTCCGATCCACTAATCCGTCTTTACTGCATCCCTCACTAATACACATTGACGAATTCACACGGAAATTGCGTCGCCATGAAATACTATGGGTTCTATGACTTCTCCTTCTAAATCGAGTACCGTTTCTATGGAAACGACAGGATTTTATTTTGGGATACGACAATCACATTTCCGATCCACTAATCCGTCTTTACTGCATCCCTCACTAATACACATTGACGAATTCACACGGAAATTGCGTCGCCATGAAATACTATGGGTTCTATGACTTCTCCTTCTAAATCGAGTAACGTTTCTATGGAAACGACAGGATTTTCTTTTGGGATACGACAATCACATTTCCGATCCACTAATCCGTCTTTACTGCATCCCTCACTAATACTCATTGACGAATTCACACGGAAATTGCGTCGCCATGAAATACTATGGGTTCTACGACTTCTCCTTCTAAATCGAGTAACGTTTCTATGGAAACGACTGGCTTTTCTTTTGCGATACGAGTATCTCCCTCTCGATGCACTAATCCTATCTTTACTGCATCCCTCACTAACACTCATTGACGAATTCACACGGAAATTGCGTCGCCATGAAATACTATGGGTTCTATGATTTCTCCTTCTAAATCGAGTAACGTTTCTATGGAAACGACAGGATTTTCTTTTGGGATACGACAATCACATTTCCGATCCACTAATCCGTCTTTACTGCATCCCTCACTAATACACATTGACGAATTCACACGGAAACTGCGTCGCCATGAAATACTATGGGTTCTATGAGTTCTCCTTCTAAATCGAGTATCGTTTCTATGGAAACGACTGGCTTTCCTTTTGGGATACGACAATCACATTTCCGATCCACTAATCCGCCTTTACTGCATCCCTCACTAATACACATTGACGAATTCACACGGAAATTGCGTCGCCATGAAATACTATCGGTTCTATGACTTCTCCTTCTAAATCGAGTATCGTTTCTATGGAAACGACTGGCTTTTCTTTTGCGATACGAGTATCTCCCTCTCGATGTACTAATCCTTCTTTACTGCATCCCTCACTCCCACTCATTGACGAATTCACACGGAAAGTGCGTCGCCATGAAATACTATGGGTTCTATGACTTCTCCTTCTAAATCGAGTAACGTTTCTATGGAAACGACAGGATTTTCTTTTGGGATACGACAATCACATTTCCGATCCACTAATCCGTCTTTACTGCATCCCTCACTAATACACATTGACGAATTGACACGGAAATTGCGTCGCTATGAAATACGATGGGTTCTATGACTTCTCCTTCTAAATCGAGTATCGTTACTATGGAAACGACTGGCTTTTCTTTTGCGATACGAGTATCTCCCTCTCGATGCACTAATCCTTCTTTACTGCATCCCTCACTCCCACTCATTGACGAATTCACACGGAAATTGCGTCGCTATGAAATACTATGGGTTCGATGACTTCTCCTTCTAAATCGAGTATCGTTTCTATGGAAACGACTGGCTTTTCATTTGCGATACGAGTATCTCCCTCTCGATGCACTAATCCTTCTTTACTGCATCCCTCACGCCCACTCATTGGCGAATTCACACGGAAATTGCGTCGCCATGAAATACTATGGGTTCTATGACTTCTCCTTCCAAATCGAGTAACGTTTCTATGGAAACGACAGGACTTTCTTTTGGGATACGACAATCACATATCCGATCCACTAATCCGTCTTTACTGCATCCCTCACTAATACACATTGACGAATTCATACGGAAATTGCGTCGCTATGAAATACTATGGGTTCTATGACTTCTCCTTCTAATTCGAGTATCGTTTCTATGGAAACGACTGGCTTTTCTTTTGCGATACGAGTATCTCCCTCTTGATGCACTAATCCTTCTTTACTGCATCCCTCACTCCCACTCATTGACGAATTCACACGGAAATTGCGTCGCTCTAAAATGCTATGGGTTCTATGACTTCTCCTTCTAAATCGAGTAACGTTTCTATGGAAACGACTGGCTTTTCTTTTGCGATACGAGTATCTCCCTCTCGATGCACTGATCCTTCTTTACTGCATCCCTCACTCCCACTCATTGACGAATTCACACGGAAATTGCGTCGATATGAAATACTATGGGTTCTATGACTTCTCCTTCTAAATCGAGTAACGTTTCTATGGAAACGACTGGCTTTTCTATTAGGATACGAGTATCTCCCTCTCGATGCACTAATCCTTCTTTACTGCATCCCTCACTCCCACTCATTGACGAATTCACACGGAAATTGCGTCGCCATGAAATACTATGGGTTCTATGACTTCTCCTTCTAAATCGAGTAACGTTTTTATGGAAACGACAGGATTTTCTTTTGGGATACGACAATCACATTTCCGATCCACTAATCCGTCTTTACTGCATCCCTCACTCCCACTCATTGACGAATTCACACGGAAATTGCGTCGCTATGAAATACTATGGGTTCTATGACTTCTCCTTCTAAATCGAGTATCGTTTCTATGGAAACGACTGGCTTTTCTTTTGTGATACGAGTATCTCCCTATCGATGCACTAATCCTTCTTTACTGCATCCCTCACTCCCACTCATTGACGAATTCACACGGAAATTGCGTCGCCATGAAATACTATGGGTTCTATGACCTCTCCTTCTAAATCGAGTAACGTTTCTATGGAAACGACAGGATTTTCTGTTGGGATACGACAATCACATTTCCGATCCACTAATCCGTCTTCACTGCATCCCTCACTTATACACATTGACGAATTCATACGGGTATTGCGTCGCTATGAAATACTATGGGTTCTATGACTTCTCCTTCTAAATCGAGTATCGTTTCTATGGAAACGACTGGCTTTTCTTTTGCGATACGAGTATCTCCCTCTCGATGCACTAATCCTTCTTTACTGCATCCCTCACTCCCACTCACTGACGAATTCACACGGAAATTGCGTCGCCATGAAATACTATGGGTTCTATGACTTCTCCTTCTAAATCGAGTATCGTTTCTATGGAAACGACAGGATATTCTTTTGGGATACGACAATCACATTTCCGATCCACTAATCCGTCTTTACTGCATCCCTCACTAATACACATTGACGAATTCATACGGAAATAGCGTCGCTATGATATACTATGGGTTCTATGACTTCTCCTTCTAAATCGAGTATCGTTTCTATGGAAACGAATGGCTTTTCTTTTGCGACACGAGTATCTCCATCTCGATGCACTAATCCTTCTTTACTGCATCCCTCACTCCCACTCATTGATGAATTCACATGGAAATTGTGTCGCCATGAAATACTATGGGTTCTATGACTTCTCCTTCTAAATCGAGTTACGTTTCTATGGAAACGACAGGATTTTCTTTTGGGATGCGACAATCACATTTCCGATCCACTAATCCGCCTTTACTGCATCCCTCACTAATACACATTGACGAAATCACACGGAAATTGCGTCGCCATGAAATACTATGGGTTCTATGACTTCTCCTTCTAAATCGAGTAACATTTCTATGGAAACGACTGGCTTTTCTTTTGCGATACGAGTATCTCCCTCTCGATGCAGTAATCCTTCTTTACTGCATCCCTCACTAACACTCATTGACGAATTCACACGGAAATTGCGTCGCCATGAAATACTATGGGTTCTATGACTTCTCCTTCTAAATCGAGTAACGTTTCTATGGAAACGACAGGATTTTCTTTTGGGATACGACAATCACATTTCCGATCCACTAATCCGTCTTTACTGCATCCCTCACTAATACACATTGACGAATTCACACGGAAATTGCGTCTCCATGAAATACTATGGGTTCTATGAGTTCTCCTTCTAAATCGAGTATCGTTTCTATGGAAACGACTGGCTTTCCTTTTGGGATACGACAATCACATTTCCGATCCACTAATCCGTCTTTACTGCATCCCTCACTAATACACATTGACGAATTCACACGGAAATTGCGTCGCCATGAAATACTATTGGTTCTATGACTTCTCCTTCTAAATCGAGTATCGTTTCTATGGAAACGACTGGCTTTTCTTTTGCGATACGAGTATCTCCCTCTCGATGTACTAATCCTTCTTTACTGCATCCCTCACTCCCACTCATTGACGAATTCACACGGAAATTGCGTCGCCATGAAATACTATGGGTTCTATGACTTCTCCTTCTAAATCGAGTAACGTTTCTATGGAAACGACAGGATATTCTTTTGGGATACGACAATCACATTTCCGATCCACTAATCCGTCTTTACTGCATCCCTCACTAATACACATTGACGAATTCACACGGAAATTGCGTCGCCATGAAATACTATGGGTTCTATGACTTCTCCTTCTAAATCGAGTAACGTTTCTATGGAAACGACAGGATTTTCTTTTGGGATACGACAATCAAATTTCCGATCCACTAATCCGTCTTTACTGCATCCCTCACTAATACACATTGACGAATTCATACGGAAATTGCGTCGCTATGAAATACTATGGGTTCTATGACTTCTCCTTCTAAATCGAGTATCGTTTCTATGGAAACGACTGGCTTTTCTTTTGCGATACGAGTATCTCCCTCTCGATGCACTAATCCTTCTTTACTGCATCCCTCACGCCCACTCATTGACGAATTCACACGGAAATTGCGTCGCCATGAAATACTATGGGTTCTATGACTTCTCCTTCTAAATCGAGTAACGTTTCTATGGAAACGACAGGATTTTCTTTTGGGATACGACAATCACATTTCCGATCCACTAATCCGTCTTTACTGCATCCCTCACTAATACACATTGACGAATTGACACGGAAATTGCGTCGCTATGAAATACGATGGGTTCTATGACTTCTCCTTCTAAATCGAGTATCGTTACTATGGAAACGACTGGCTTTTCTTTTGCGATAGAGTATCTCCCTCTCGATGCACTAATCCTTCTTTACTGCATCCCTCACTCCCATTCATTGACGAATTCACACGGAAATTGCGTCGCTATGAAATACTATGGGTTCTATGACTTCTCCTTCTAAATCGAGTATCGTTTCTATGGAAACGACTGGCTTTTCATTTGCGATACGAGTATCTCCCTCTCGATGCACTAATCCTTCTTTACTGCATCCCTCACGCCCACTCATTGACGAATTCACACGGAAATTGCGTCGCCATGAAATACTACGGGTTCTATGACTTCTATTTCCAAATCGAGTAACGTTTCTATGGAAACGACAGGACTTTCTTTTGGGATACGACAATCACATATCCGATCCACTAATCCGTCTTTACTGCATCCCTCACTAATACACATTGACGAATTCATACGGAAATTGCGTCGCTATGAAATACTATGGGTTCTATGACTTCTCCTTCTAATTCGAGTATCGTTTCTATGGAAACGACTGGCTTTTCTTTTGCGATACGAGTATCTCCCTCTTGATGCACTAATCCTTCTTTACTGCATCCCTCACTCCCACTCATTGACGAATTAACACGGAAATTGCGTCGCTATGAAATATTATGGGTTCTATGACTTCTCCTTCTAAATCGAGTAACGTTTCTATGGAAACGACTGGCTTTTCTTTTGCGATACGAGTATCTCCCTCTCGATGCACTGATCCTTCTTTACTGCATCCCTCACTCCCACTCATTGACGAATTCACACGGAAATTGCGTCGATATGAAATACTATGGGTTCTATGACTTCTCCTTCTAAATCGAGTAACGTTTCTATGGAAACGATTGGCTTTTCTTTTAGGATACGAGTATCTCCCTCTCGATGCACTAATCCTTCTTTACTGCATCCCTCACTCCCACTCATTGACGAATTCACACGGAAATTGCGTCGCCATGAAATACTATGGGTTCTATGACTTCTCCTTCTAAATCGAGTAACGTTTTTATGGAAACGACAGGATTTTCTTTTGGGATACGACAATCACATTTCCGATCCACTAATCCGTCTTTACTGCATCCCTCACTCCCACTCATTGACGAATTCACACGGAAATTGCGTCGCTATGAAATACTATGGGTTCTATGACTTCTCCTTCTAAATCGAGTATCGTTTCTATGGAAACGACTGGCTTTTCTTTTGCGATACGAGTATCTCCCTCTCGATGCACTAATCCTTCTTTACTGCATCCCTCACTCCCACTCATTGACGAATTCACACGGAAATTGCGTCGCCATGAAATACTATGGGTTCTATGACCTCTCCTTCTAAATCGAGTAACGTTTCTATGGAAACGACAGGATTTTCTGTTGGGATACGACAATCACATTTCCGATCCACTAATCCGTCTTCACTGCATCCCTCACTTATACACATTGACGAATTCATACGGATATTGCGTCGCTATGAAATACTATGGGTTCTATGACTTCTCCTTCTAAATCGAGTATCGTTTCTATGGAAACGACTGGCTTTTCTTTTGCGATACGAGTATCTCCCTCTCGATGCACTAATCCTTCTTTACTGCATCCCTCACTCCCACTCACTGACGAATTCACACGGAAATTGCGTCGCCATGAAATACTATGGGTTCTATGACTTCTCCTTCTAAATCGAGTAACGTTTCTATGGAAACGACAGGATATTCTTTTGGGATACGACAATCACATTTCCGATCCACTAATCCGTCTTTACTGCATCCCTCACTAATACACATTGACGAATTCATACGGAAATAGCGTCGCTATGATATACTATTGGTTCTATGACTTCTCCTTCTAAATCGAGTATCGTTTCTATGGAAACGAATGGCTTTTCTTTTGCGACACGAGTATCTCCATCTCGATGCACTAATCCTTCTTTACTGCATCCCTCACTCCCACTCATTGACGAATTCACATGGAAATTGTGTCGCCATGAAATACTATGGGTTCTATGACTTCTCCTTCTAAATCGAGTAACGTTTCTATGGAAACGACAGGATTTTCTTTTGGGATGCGACAATCACATTTCCGATCCACTAATCCGTCTTTACTGCATCCCTCACTAATACACATTGACGAATTCACACGGAAATTGCGTCGCCATGAAATACTATGGGTTCTATGACTTCTCCTTCTAAATCGAGTACCGTTTCTATGGAAACGACAGGATTTTATTTTGGGATACGACAATCACATTTCCGATCCACTAATCCGTCTTTACTGCATCCCTCACTAATACACATTGACGAATTCACACGGAAATTGCGTCGCCATGAAATACTATGGGTTCTATGACTTCTCCTTCTAAATCGAGTAACGTTTCTATGGAAACGACAGGATTTTCTTTTGGGATACGACAATCACATTTCCGATCCACTAATCCGTCTTTACTGCATCCCTCACTAATACTCATTGACGAATTCACACGGAAATTGCGTCGCCATGAAATACTATGGGTTCTACGACTTCTCCTTCTAAATCGAGTAACGTTTCTATGGAAACGACTGGCTTTTCTTTTGCGATACGAGTATCTCCCTCTCGATGCACTAATCCTATCTTTACTGCATCCCTCACTAACACTCATTGACGAATTCACACGGAAATTGCGTCGCCATGAAATACTATGGGTTCTATGATTTCTCCTTCTAAATCGAGTAACGTTTCTATGGAAACGACAGGATTTTCTTTTGGGATACGACAATCACATTTCCGATCCACTAATCCGTCTTTACTGCATCCCTCACTAATACACATTGACGAATTCACACGGAAACTGCGTCGCCATGAAATACTATGGGTTCTATGAGTTCTCCTTCTAAATCGAGTATCGTTTCTATGGAAACGACTGGCTTTCCTTTTGGGATACGACAATCACATTTCCGATCCACTAATCCGCCTTTACTGCATCCCTCACTATTACACATTGACGAATTCACACGGAAATTGCGTCGCCATGAAATACTATCGGTTCTATGACTTCTCCTTCTAAATCGAGTATCGTTTCTATGGAAACGACTGGCTTTTCTTTTGCGATACGAGTATCTCCCTCTCGATGTACTAATCCTTCTTTACTGCATCCCTCACTCCCACTCATTGACGAATTCACACGGAAAGTGCGTCGCCATGAAATACTATGGGTTCTATGACTTCTCCTTCTAAATCGAGTAACGTTTCTATGGAAACGACAGGATTTTCTTTTGGGATACGACAATCACATTTCCGATCCACTAATCCGTCTTTACTGCATCCCTCACTAATACACATTGACGAATTCACACGGAAATTGCGTCGCCATGAAATACTATGGGTTCTATGACTTCTCCTTCTAAATCGAGTAACGTTTCTATGGAAACGACAGGATTTTCTTTTGGGATACGACAATCACATTTCCGATCCACTAATCCGTCTTTACTGCATCCCTCACTAATAAACATTGACGAGTTCATACGGAAATTGCGTCCGTATGAAATACTATGGGTTCTATGACTTCTCCTTCTAAATCGAGTATCGTTTCTATGGAAACGACTGGCTTTTCTTTTGCGATACGAGTATCTCCCTCTCGATGCACTAATCCTTCTTTACTGCATCCCTTACTCCCACTCATTGACGAATTCACACGGAAATTGCGTCGCCATGAAATACTATGGGTTCTATGGCTTCTCCTTCTAAATCGAGTAACGTTTCTATGGAAACGACAGGATTTTCTTTTGGGATACGACAATCACATTTCCGATCCACTAATCCGTCTTTACTGCATCCCTCACTAATACACATTGATGAATTCATACGGAAATTGCGTCGCTATGAAATACTATGGGTTCTATGACTTCTCCTTCTAAATCGAGTATCGTTACTATGGAAACGACTGGCTTTTCTTTTGCGATACGAGTATCTCCCTCTCGATGCACTAATCCTTCTTTACTGCATCCCTCACTCCCACTCATTGACGAATTCACACGGAAATTGCGTCGCTATGAAATACTATGGGTTCTATGACTTCTCCTTCTAAATCGAGTATCGTTTCTATGGAAACGACTGGCTTTTCATTTGCGATACGAGTATCTCCCTCTCGATGCACTAATCCTTCTTTACTGCATCCCTCACGCCCACTCATTGACGAATTCACACGGAAATTGCGTCGCCATGAAATGCTATGGGTTCTATGACTTCTCCTTCTAAATCGAGTAACGTTTCTATGGAAACGACAGGACTTTCTTTTGGGATACGACAATCACATATCCGATCCACTAATCCGTCTTTACTGCATCCCTCACTAATACACATTGACGAATTCATACGGAAATTGCGTCGCTATGAAATACTATGGGTTCTATGACTTCTCCTTCTAATTCGAGTATCGTTTCTATGGAAACGACTGGCTTTTCTTTTGCGATACGAGTATCTCCCTCTTGATGCACTAATCCTTCTTTACTGCATCCCTCACTCCCACTCATTGACGAATTCACACGGAAATTGCGTCGCTATGAAATACTATGGGTTCTATGGCTTCTCCTTCTAAATCGAGTAACGTTTCTATGGAAACGACTGGCTTTTCTTTTGCGATACGAGTATCTCCCTCTCGATGCACTGCTCCTTCTTTACTCCATCCCTCACTCCCACACATTGACGAATTCACACGGAAATTGCGTCGCCATGAAATACTATGGGTTCAATGACTTCTCCTTCTAAATCGAGTAACGTTTCTATGAAACGACTGGCTTTTCTTTTAGGATACGAGTATCTCCCTCTCGATGCACTAATCCTTCTTTACTGCATCCCTCACTCCCACTCATTGACGAATTCACACGGAAATTGCGTCGCCATGAAATACTATGGGTTCTATGACTTCTCCTTCTAAATCGAGTAACGTTTCTATGGAAACGACAGGATTTTCTTTTGGGATACGACAATCACATTTCCGATCCACTAATCCGTCTTTACTGCATCCCTCACTAATACACATTGACGAATTCATACGGAAATTGCGTCGCTATGAAATACTATGGGTTCTATGACTTCTCCTTCTAAATCGAGTATCGTTTCTATGGAAACGACTGGCTTTTCTTTTGCGATACGAGTATCTCCCTCTCGATGCACTAATCCTTCTTTACTGCATCCCTCACTCCCACTCATTGACGAATTCACACGGAAATTGCGTCGCTATGAAATACTATGGGTCCTATGACTTCTCCTTCTAAATCGAGTATCGTTTCTATGGAAACGACTGGCTTTTCTTTTGCGATACGAGTATCTCCCTCTCGATGCACTAATCCTTCTTTACTGCATCCCTCACTCCCACTCATTAACGAATTCACACGGAAATTGCGTCGCTATGAAATACTATGGGTTCTATGACTTCTGCTTCTAAATCGAGTATCGTTTCTATGGAAACGACTGGCTTTTCATTTGCGATACGAGTATCTCCCTCTCGATGCACTAATCCTTCTTTACTGCATCCCTCACTCCCACTCATTGACGAATTCACACGGAAATTGGGTCGCTATGAAATACTATGGGTTCTATGACTTCTCCTTCTAAATCGAGTATCGTTTCTATGGAAACGACTGGCTTTTCTTTTGCGATACGAGTATCTCCCTCTCGATGCACTAATCTATCTTTACTGCATCCCTCACTCACACTCATTGACGAATTCACACGGAAATTGCGTCGCTATGAAATACTATGGGTTCTATGATTTCTCCTTCTAAATCGAGTAACATTTCTATGGAAACGACTGGCTTTTCTTTTGCGATTCGGGTATGTCCCTCTCGATGCACTAATCCTTCTTTACTGCATTCCTCACTCCCACTCATTGACGAATTCACACGGAAATTGCGTCGCTATGAAATACTATGGTTTCTATGACTTCTCCTTCTAAATCGAGTATCGTTTCTATGGAAACGACTGGCTTTTCCTTTGCGATACGAGTATCTACCTCTCGATGCACTAATCCTTCTTTACTGCATCCCTCACTCCCACTAATTGACGAATTCACACGGAAATTGCGTCGCTATGAAATACTATGGGTTCTATGACTTCTCCTTCTAAATCGAGTATCGTTTCTATGGAAACGACTGGCTCTTCTTTTGCGATACGAGTATCTCCCTCTCGATGCACTAATCCTTCTTTACTGCATCCCTCACTCCCACTCATTGACGAATTCACACGGAAATTGCGTCGCTATGAAATACTATGGGTTCTATGACTTCTCCTTTTAAATCGAATATCGTTTCTATGGAAACGACTGGCTTTTCTTTTGCGATACGAGTATCTCCCTCTCGATGCACTAATCCTTCTTTACTGCATCCCTCGCTCCCACTTATTGACGAATTCACACTGAAATTGCGTCGCTATGAAATACTATGGGTTCTATGACTTCTCCTTCTAAATCGAGTAACGTTTCTATGGAAACGATTGGCTTTTCTTTTGCGATACGAGTATCTCCCTCTCGATGCACTAATCCTTCTTTAGTGCATCCCTCACTCCCACTCATTGACGAATTCACACTTAAATTGCGTCGCCATGAAATACTATGGGTTCTATGACTTCTCCTTCTAAATCGAGTAACGTTTCTATGGACACGACAGGATATACTTTTGCGATACGAGTATCTCCCTCTCGATGCACTAATCCTTCTTTACTGCATCACTCACTCCCACTCATTGACGAATTCACACGGAAATTGCGTCGCCATGAAATACTATGGGTTCTATAACTTCTCCTTCTAAATCGAGTAACGTTTCTATGGAAACGACAGGATTTTCTTTTGGGATAACACAATCACATTTCCGATCCACTAATCCGTCTTTACTGCATCCCTCACTAATACACATTGACGAATTCATACGGAAATTGCGTCGCTATGAAATACTATGTGTTCTATGACTTCTCCTTCTAAATCGAGTATCGTTTCTATGGAAACGATTGGCTTTTCTTTTGCGATACGAGTATCTCCCTCTCGATGCACTAATCGTTCTTTACTGCATCCCTCACTCCCACTCATTGACGAATTCACACGGAAATTGCGTCGCCATGAAATACTATGGGTTCTATGACTTCTCCTTCTAAATCGAGTAACGTTTCTATGGAAACGACAGGATTTTCTTTTGGGATACGACAATCACATTTCCGATCCACTAATCCGTCTTTACTGCATCCCTCACTAATACACATTGACGAATTCACACGGAAATTGCGTCGCCATGAAATACTATGGGTTCTATGACTTCTTATTCTAAATCGAGTAACGTTTCTATGGAAACGACAGGATTTTCTTTTGGGATACGACAATCACATTTCGGATCCACTAATCCGTCTTTACTGCATCCCTCACTAATACACATTGACGAATTCACACGGAAATTGCGTCGCCATGAAATACTATGGGTTCTATGACTTCTCCTTCTAAATCGAGTAACGTTTCTATGGAAACGACAGGATTTTCTTTTGGGATACGACAATCACATTTCCGATCCACTAATCCGTCTTTACTGCATCCCTCACTAATACACATTGACGAATTCACACGGAAATTGCGTCGCCATCAAATACTATGGGTTCTATGACTTCTCCTTCTAAATCGAGTAACGTTTCTATGGAAACGACAGGATTTTCTTTTGGGATACGACATTCACATTTCCGATCCACTAATCCGTCTTTACTGCATCCCTCACTAATACACATTGACGAATTCACACGGAAATTGCGTCGCCATGAAATACTATGTGTTCTATGACTTCTCCTTCTAAATCGAGTAACGTTTCTATGGAAACGACAGGATTTTCTTTTGGGATACGACAATAACATTTCCGATCCACTAATCCGTCTTTACTGCATCCCTCACTAATACACATTGACGAATTCACAAGGAAATTGCGTCGCCATGAAATACTATGGGTTCTATGATTTCTCCTTCTAAATCGAGTAACGTTTCTATGGAAACGACAGGATTTTCTTTTGGGATACGACAATCACATTTCCGATCCACTAATCCGTCTTTACTGCATCCCTCACTAATACACATTGACGAATTCACACTAAAATTGCGTCGCCATGAAATACTATGGGTTCTATGACTTCTCCTTCTAAATCGAGTAACGTTTCTATGGAAACGTCAGGATTTTCTTTTGGGATACGACAATCACATTTCCGATCCACTAATCCGTCTTTACTGCATCCCTCACTAATACACATTGACGAATTCACACGGAAATTGCGTCGCTATGAAATACTATGGGTTCTATGACTTCTCCTTCTAAATCGAGTATCGTTTCTATGGAAACGACTGGCTTTTCTTTTGCGATACGACAATCACATTTCCGATCCACTAATCCGTCTTTACTGCATCCCTCACTAATACACATTGACGAATTCATACGGAAATTGCGTCGCTATGAAATACTATGGGTTCTATGACTTCTCCTTCTAAATGGAGTATCGTTTCTATGGAAACGACTGGCTTTTCTTTTGCGATACGACAATCACATTTCCGATCCACTAATCCGTCTTTACCTCATCCCTCACTAATACACATTGACGAATTCATACGGAAATTGCGTCGCTATGAAATACTACGGGTTCTATGACTTCTCCTTCTAAATCGAGTATCGTTTCTATGGAAACGACTGGCTTTTCTTTTGCGATACGACAATCACATTTCCGATCCACTAATCCGCCATGTAGTCCATGAACAAAGGAGGTGGCTTACAAAACACTCGTTCGACCCTATACTTGAGTATTGCTCATCAGTGTGGGATCCGTACCAGGTCGGGTTGACGGAGGAGATAGAGAAGATCCAAAGAAGAACGGCGCGTTTCGTCACTGGGTTATTTGGTAACCGTGATAGCGTTACGGAGATGTTTAATAAACTCAAGCGGCAGACTCTGAAAGAGAGGCGCTCTGCATCGCGGTGTAGCTTGCTCGCCAGGTTTCGAGAGGGTGCGTTTCTGGATGAGGTATCGAATATATTGCTTCCCCCTACTTATACTTCCCGAGGAGATCACGAATGTAAAATTAGAGAGATTAGAGCGCGCACGGAGGCTTTCAGACAGTCGTTCTTCCCGCGAACCATACGCGACTGGAACAGGAAAGGGAGGTAATGACAGTGGCACGTAAAGTGCCCTCCGCCACACACCGTTGGGTGGCTTGCGGAGTATCAATGTAGATGTAGATGTAGATGTATGGGTTCTATGACTTCTCCTTCTAAATCGCATTTCCGATCCACTAATCCGTCTTTACTGCATCCCTCACTAATCACATTGACGAATTCACACGGAAATTGCTTCGCCATGAAATACTATGGGTTCTATGACTTCTCCTTCTAAATCGAGTAACGTTTCTATGGAAACGACAGGATTTTCTTTTGGGATACGACAATCACATTTCCGATCCACTAATCCGTCTTTACTGCATCCCTCACTAATGCACATTGACGAATTCACACGGAAATTGCGTCGCCATGAAATACTATGGGTTTTATGACTTCTCCTTCTAAATCGAGTAACGTTTCTATGGAAACGACAGGATTTTCTTTTGGGATACGACAATCACATTTCCGATCCACTAATCCGTCTTTACTGCATCCCTCACTAATACACATTGACGAATTCATACGGAAATTGCGTCGCTATGAAATACTACGGGTTCTATGACTTCTCCTTCTAAATCGAGTATCGTTTCTATGGAAACGACTGGCTTTTCTTTTGCGATACGACAATCACATTTCCGATCCACTAATCCGTCTTTACTGCATCCCTCACTAATACACATTGACGAATTCATACGGAAATTGCGTCGCTATGAAATACTATGGGTTCTATGACTTCTCCTTCTAAATCGAGTATCGTTTCTATGGAAACGACTGGCTTTTCTTTTGCGATACGACAGTCACATTTCCGATCCACTAATCCGTCTTTACTGCATCCCTCACTAATACACATTGACGAATTCATACGGAAATTGCGTCGCTATGAAATACTATGGGTTCTATGACGTCTCCTTCTAAATCGAGTATCGTTTCTATGGAAACAACTGGCTTTTCTTTTGCGATACGAGTATCTCCCTCTCGATGCACTAATCCTTCTTTACTGCATACCTCACTCCCACTCATTGACGAATTCACACGGAAATTGCGTCGCCATGAAATACTATGGGTTCTATGACTTCTCCTTCTAAATCGAGTATCGTTTCTATGGAAACGACTGGCTTTTCTTTTGCGATACGACAATCACATTTCCGATCCACTAATCCGTCTTTACTGCGTCCCTCACTCCCACTCATTGACGAATTCACACGGAAATTGCGTCGCTATGAAATGCTATGGGTTCTATGACTTCTCCTTCTAAATCGAGTATCGTTTCTATGGAAACGACTGGCTTGTCTTTTGCGATACGAGTATCTCCCTCTCGATGCACTAATCCTTCTTTACTGCATCCCTCACTCCCACTAATTGACGAATTCACACGGAAATTGCGTCGCTATGAAATACTATGGGTTCTATGACTTCTCCTTCTAAATCGAGTATCGTTTCTATGGAAACGACTGGCTTTTCTTTTGCGATACGAGTATCTCCCTCTCGATGCACTAATCCTTCTTTACTGCATCCCTCACTCCCACTCATTGACGAATTCACACGGAAATTGCGTCGCTATGAAATACTATGGGTTCTATGACTTCTCCTTCTAAATCGAGTATCGTTTCTATGGAAACGACTGGCTTTTCTTTTGCGATACGAGTATCTCCCTCTCGATGCACTAATCCTTCTTTACTGCATCCCTCACTCCCACTAATTGACGAATTCACACGGAAATTGCGTCGCTATGAAATACTATGGGTTCTATGACTTCTCCTTCTAAATCGAGTATCGTTTCTATGGAAACGACTGGCTTTTCTTTTGCGATACGAGTATCTCCCTCTCGATGCACTAATCCTTCTTTACTGCATCCCTCACTCCCACTCATTGACGAATTCACACGGAAATTGCGTCGCTATGAAATACTATGGGTTCTATGACTTCTCCTTCTAAATCGAGTATCGTTTCTATGGAAACGACTGGCTTTTCTTTTGCGATACGAGTATTTCCCTCTCGATGCACTAATCCTTCTTTACTGCATCCCTCACTCCCACTTATTGACGAATTCACACGGAAATTGCGTCGCTATGAAATACTATGGGTTCTATGACTTCTCCTTCTAAATCGAGTAACGTTTCTATGGAAACGATTGGCTTTTCTTTTGCGATACGAGTATCTCCCTCTCGATGCACTAATCCTTCTTTACTGCATCCCTCACTCCCACTCATTGACGAATTCACACTTAAATTGCGTCGCCATGAAATACTATGGGTTCTATGACTTCTCCTTCTAAATCGAGTAACGTATCTATGGAAACGACAGGATTTTCTTTTGCGATACGAGTATCTCCCTCTCGATGCACTAATCCTTCTTTACTGCATCACTCACTCCCACTCATTGACGAATTCACACGGAAATTGCGTCGCCATGAAATACTATGGGTTCTATAACTTCTCCTTCTAAATCGAGTAACGTTTCTATGGAAACGACAGGATTTTCTTTTGGGATACGACAATCACATTTCCGATCCACTAATCCGCCATGTAGTCCATCAACAAAGGAGGTGGCTTACAAAACACTCGTTCGACCGTATACTTGAGTATTGCTCATCAGTGTGGGATCCGTACCAGGTCGGGTTGACGGAGGAGATAGAGAAGATCCAAAGAAGAACGGCGCGTTTCGTCACTGGGTTATTTGGTAACCGTGATAGCGTTACGGAGATGTTTAATAAACTCAAGTGGCAGACTCTGCAAGAGAGGCGCTCCGCATCGCGGTGTAGCTTGCTCGCCAGGTTTCGAGAGGGTGCGTTTCTGGAAGAGGTATCGAATATATTGTTTCCCCCTACTTATACTTCCCGAGGAGATCACGAATGTAAAATTAGAGAGATTAGAGCGCGCACGGAGGCTTTCAGACAGTCGTTCTTCCCGCGAACCATACGCGACTGGAACAGGAAAGGGAGGTAATGACAGTGGCACGTAAAGTGCCCTCCGCCACACACCGTTGGGTGGCTTGCGGAGTATCAATGTAGATGTAGATGTAGATGTATGGGTTCTAAGACTTCTCCTTCTAAATCGCATTTCCGATCCACTAATCCGTCTTTACTGCATCCCTCACTAATACACTTTGACGAATTCACACGGAAATTGCGTCGCCATGAAATACTATGGGTTCTATGACTTCTCCTTCTAAATCGAGTAACGTTTCTATGGAAACGACAGGATTTTCTTTTGGGATACGACAATCACATTTCCGATTTACTAATCCGTCTTTACTGCATCCCTCACTAATGTACATTGACGAATTCACACGGAAATTGCGTCGCCATGAAATACTATGGGTTCTATGACTTCTCCTTCTAAATCGAGTAACGTTTCTATGGAAACGACAGGATTTTCCTTTCGGATACGACAATCATATTTCCGATCCACTAATCCGTCTTTACTGCATCCCTCACTAATACACATTGACGAATTCATACGGAAATTGCGTCGCTATGAAATACTATGGGTTCTATGACTTCTCCTTCTAAATCGAGTATCGTTTCTATGGAAACGACTGGCTTTTCTTTTGCGATACGACAATCACATTTCCGATCCACTAATCCGTCTTTACTGCATCCCTCACTAATACACATTGACGAATTCATACGGAAATTGCGTCGCTATGAAATACTATGGATTCTATGACTTCTCCTTCTAAATCGAGTATCGTTTCTATGGAAACGACTGGCTTTTCTTTTGCGATACGACAGTCACATTTCCGATCCACTAATCCGTCTTTACTGCATCCCTCACTAATACACATTGACGAATTCATACGGAAATTGCGTCGCTATGACATACTATGGGTTCTATGACTTCTCCTTCTAAATCGAGTATCGTTTCTATGGAAACGACTGGCTTTTCTTTTGCGATACGAGTATATCCCTCTCGATGCACTAATCCTTCTTTACTGCATACCTCACTCCCACTCATTGACGAATTCACACGGAAATTGCGTCGCCATGAAATACTATGGGTTCTATGACTTCTCCTTCTAAATCGAGTATCGTTTCTATGGAAACGACTGTCTTTTCTTTTGCGATACGACAATCACATTTCCGATCCTTTAATCCGTCTTTACTGCATCCCTCACTAATACACATTGACGAATTCACACGGAAATTGCGTCGCCATGAAATACTATGGGTTCTATGACTTCTCCTTCTAAATCGAGTATCGTTTCTATGGAAACGACTGGCTTTTCTTTTGCGATACGACAATCACATTTCCGATCCACTAATCCGTCTTTACTGCATCCCTCACTAATACACATTGACGAATTCATATGGAAATTTCGTCGCTATGAAATACTATGGGTTCTATGACTTCTCCTTCTAAATCGAGTATCGTTTCTATGGAAACGACTGGCTTTTCTTTTGCGATACGAGTATCTCCCTCTCGATGCACTAATCCTTCTTTACTGCATCCCTCACTCCCACTCATTGGCGAATTATCACGGAAATTGCGTCGCCATGAAATAGTATGGGTTCTATGACATTTCCTTCTAAATCGAGTATCGTTTCTATGGAGACGACTGGCTCTTCTTTTGCGATACGACAATCACATTTCCGATCCACTAATCCGTCTTTACTGCATCCCTCACTAATACACATTGACGAATTCATACGGAAATTGCGTCGCTATGAAATACTATGGGTTCTATGACTTCTCCTTCTAAATCGAGTATCGTTTCTATGGAAACGACTGGCTTTACTTTTGCGATACGAGTATCTCCCTCTCGATGCACTAATCCTTCTTTACTGCATCCCTCACTCCCACTCATTGACGAATTCAGACGGAAATTGCGTCGCCATGAAATACTATGGGTTCTATGACTTCTCCTTCTAAATCGAGTATCGTTTCTATGGAAACGACTGGCTTTTCTTTTGCGATACGACAATCACATTTCCAATCCACTAATCCGTCTTTTCTGCATCCCTCACTAATACACATTGACGAATACACACGGAAATTGCGTCGCCATGAAATACTATGAGTTCTATGACTTCTCCTTCTAAATCGAGTAACGTTTCTATGGAAACGACAGGATTTTCTTTTGGGATACGACAATCACATTTCCGATCCACTAATCCGTCTTTACTGCATCCCTCACTAATACACATTGACGAATTCACACGGAAATTGCGTCATGAAATACAATGGGTTCTATGACTTCTCGTTCTAAATCGAGTAACGTTTCTATGGAAACGACAGGATTTTCTTTTGGGATACGACAATCACATTTCCGATCCACTAATCCGTCTTTACTGCATCCCTCACTAATACACATTGACGAATTCATACGGAAATTGCGTCGCTATGAAATACTATGGGTTCTATGACTTCTCCTTCTAAATCGAGTATCGTTTCTATGGAAACGACTGGCTTTTCTTTTGCGATACGACAATTACATTTCCGATCCACTAATCCGTCTTTACTGCATCCCTCACTAATACACATAGACGAATTCATACGGAAATTGCGTCGCTATGAAATACTATGGGTACTATGACTTCTCCTTCTAAATCGAGTATCGTTTCTATGGTAACGACTGGCTTTTCTTTTGCGATACGACAATCACATTTCCGATCCACTAATCCGTCTTTACTGCATCCCTCACTAATACACATTGACGAATTCATACGGAAATTGCGTCGCAATGAAATACTATGGGTTCTATGACTTCTCCTTCTAAATCGAGTATCGCTTCTATGGAAACGACTGGCTTTTTTTTTGCGATACGAGTATCTCCCTCTCGATGCACTAATCCTTCTTTACTGCATCCCTCACTCCCACTCATTGACGAATTCACACGGAAATTGCGTCGCCATGAAATACTATGGGTTCTATGACTTCTCCTTCTAAATCGAGTATCGTTTCTATGGAAACAACTGGCTTTTCTTTTCCGATACGACAATCACATTTCCGATCCACTAATCCATCTTTAATGCATCCCTCACTAATACACATTGACGAATTCACACGGAAATTGCGTCGCCATGAAATACTATGGGTTCTATGACTTCTCTTTCTAAATCGAGTATCGTTTCTATGGAAACGACTGGCTTTTCTTTTGCGATACGACAATCACATTTCCGATCCACTAATCCGTCTTTACTGCATCCCTCACAAATACTCATTGACGAATTCATACGGAAATTGCGTCGCTATGAAATACTATGGGTTCTATGACTTCTCCTTCTAAATCGAGTATCGTTTCTATGGAAACGACTGGCTTTTCTTTTGCGATACGACAATCACATTTCCGATCCTTTAATCCGTCTTTACTGCATCCCTCACTAATACACATTGACGAATTCACACGGAAATTGCGTCGCCATGAAATACTATGGGTTCTATGACTTCTCCTTCTAAATCGAGTAACGTTTCTATGGAAACGATAGGATTTTCTTTTGGGATACGACAATCACATTTCCGATCCACTAATCCGTCTCTACTGCATCCCTCACTAATACACATTGACGAATTCATACGGAAATTGCGTCGCTATGAAATACTATGGGTTCTATGACTTCTCCTTCTAAATCGAGTATCGTTTCTATGGAAAAGACTGGCTTTTCTTTTGCGATACGACAATCACATTTCCGATCCACTAATCCGTCTTTACTGCATCCCTCACTAATACACATTGACGAATTCATACGGAAATTGCGTCGCTATGAAATACTATGGGTTCTATGACTTCTCCTTCTAAATCGAGTATCGTTTCCATGGAAACGACTGGCTTTTCTTTTGCGATACGAGTATCTCCCTCTCGATGCACTAATCCTTCTTTACTGCATCCCTCACTCCCACTCATTGACGAATTCACACGGAAATTGCGTCGCCATGAAATACTATGGGTTCTATGACTTCTCCTTCTAAATCGAGTATCGTTTCTATGGAAACGACTGGCTTTTCTTTTGCGATATGAGTATCTTCCTCTCGATCCACTAATCCTTCTTTACTGCATCCCTCACTCCCACTCATTGACAAATTCACACGGAAATTGCATCGCTATGAAATACTATGGGTTCTATGACTTCTCCTTGTAAATCGAGTAACGTTTCTATGGAAACGACAGGATTTTCTTTTGGGATACGACAATCACATTTCCGATGCACTAATCCGTCTTTACTGCATCCCTCACTAATACACATTGACGAATTCATACGGAAATTGCGTCGCTATGAAATACTATGGGTTCTATGACTTCTCCTTCTAAATCGAGTATCGTTTCTATGGAAACGACTGGCTTTTCTTTTGCGATACGAGTATCTCCCTCTCGATGGACTAATCCTTCTTTACTGCATCCCTCACTCCCACTCATTGACGAATTCACACGGAAATTGCGTCGCCAAAAAATACTATGTGTTCTATGACTTCTCCTTCTAAATCGAGTAACGTTTCTATAGAAACGACTGGATTTTCTTTTGGGATACGACAATCACATTTCCGATCCACTAATCCGTCTTTACTGCATCCCTCACTAATACACATTGACGAATTCACACGGAAATTGCGTCGCCATGAAATACTATGGGTTCTATGACTTCTCCTTCTAAATCGAGTATCGTTTCTATGGATACGACTGGCTTTTCTTTTGCGATACGAGTATCTCCCTCTCGATGCACTAATCCTTCTTTACTGCATACCTCACTCCCACTCATTGACGAATTCACACGGAAATTGCGTCGCCATGAAATACTATGGGTTCTATGACTTCTGATTCTAAATCGAGTATCGTTTCTATGAAAACGACTGGCTTTTCTTTTGCGTTACGACAATCACATTTCCGATCCACTAATCCGTCTTTACTGCATCCGTCACTAATACACATTGACGAATTCACACGGAAATTGCGTCGCCATGAAATACCTTGGGTTCTATGACTTCTCCTTCTAAATCGAGTATCGTTTCTATGGAAACGACTGGCTTTTCTTTTGCGATACGACAATCACATTTCCGATCCACTAATCCGTCTTTACTGCATCCCTCACTAATACACATTGACGAATTCATACGGAAATAGCGTCGCTATGAAATACTATGGGTTCTATGACTTCTCCTTCTAAATCGAGTATCGTTTCTATGGAAACAACTGGCTTTTCTTTTGCGATACGAGTATCTCCCTCTCGATGCACTAATCCTTCTTTACTGCGTCCCTCACTCCCACTCTTTGACGAATTCACACGGAAATTGCGTCGCCATGAAATACTATGGGTTCTATGACTTCTCCTTCTAAATCGAGTAACGTTTCTATGGAAACGACAGGATTTTCTTTTGGGATACGACAATCACATTTCCGATCCACTAATCCGTCTTTACTGCATCCCTCAGTAATACACATTGACGAATTCATACGGAAATTGCGTTGCTATGAAATACTGTGTGTTCTATGACTTCTCCTTCTAAATCGAGTATCGTTTCTATGGAAACGACTGGCTTTTCTTTTGCGATACGACAATCACATTTCCGATCCACTAATCCGTCTTTACTGCATCCCTCACTAATACACATTGACGAATTCATACGGAAATTGCGTCGCTATGAAATACTATGGGTTCTATGACTTCTCCTTCTAAATCGAGTATCGTTTCTATGGAAACGACTTGCTTTTCTTTTGCGATACGACAATCACATTTCCGATCCACTAATCCGTCTTTACTGCATCCCTCACTAATACACATTGACGAATTCATACGGAAATTGCGTCGCTATGAAATACTATGGGTTCTATGACTTCTCCTTCTAAATCGAGTATCGTTTCTATGGAAACGACTGGCTTTTCTTTTGCGATATGAGTATCTCCCTCTCGATCCACTAATCCTTCTTTACTGCATCCCTCACTCCCACTCATTGACGAATTCACACGGAAATTGCGTCGCTATGAAATACTATGGGTTCTATGACTTCTCCTTCTAAATCGAGTATCGTTTCTATGGAAACGACTGGCTTTTCTTTTGCGATACGAGTATCTCCCTCTCGATGCACTAATCCTTCTTTGCTGCATCCCTCACTCCCACTCATTGAAGAATTCACACGGAAATTGCGTCGCCATGAAATACTATGGGTTCTATGACTTCTCCTTCTAAATCGAGTAACGTTTCTATGGAAACGACAGGATTTTCTTTTGGGATACGACAATCACATTTCCGATCCACTAATCCGTCTTTACTGCATCCCTCACTAATACACATTGACGAATTCATACGGAAATTGCGTCACTATGAAATACTATGGGTTCTATGACTTCCCCTTCTAAATCGAGTATCGTTTCTATGGAAACGACTGGCTTTTCTTTGCGATACGAGTATCTCCCTCTCGATGGACTAAACCTTCTTTACTGCATCCCTCACTCCCACTCATTGACGAATTCACACGGAAATTGCGTCGCCATGAAATACTATGGGTTCTATGACTTCTCCTTCTAAATCGAGTATCGTTTCTATGGAAACGACTGGCTTTTCTTTTGCGATACGACAATCACATTTCCGATCCTTTAATCCGTCTTTACTGCATCCCTCACTAATACACATTGACGAATTCACACGGAAATTGCGTCGCCATGAAATACTATGGGTTCTAAGACTTCTCCTTCTAAATCGAGTAACGTTTCTATGGAAACGACTGGCTTTTCTTTTGCGATACGACAATCACATTTCCGATCCACTAATCCGTCTCTACTGCATCCCTCACTAATACACATTGACGAATTCATACGGAAATTGCGTCGCTATGAAATACTATGGGTTCTATGACTTCTCCTTCTAAATCGAGTATCGTTTCTATGGAAACGACTGGCTTTTCTTTTGCGATACGACAATCACATTTCCGATCCACTAATCCGTCTTTACTGCATCCCTCACTAATACACATTGACGAATTCATACGGAAATTGCGTCGCTATGAAATACTATGGGTTCTATGACTTCTCCTTATAAATCGAGTATCGTTTCCATGGAAACGACTGGCTTTTCTTTTGCGATACGAGTATCTCCCTCTGGATGCACTAATCCTTCTTTACTGCATCCCTCACTCCCACTCATTGACGAATTCACACGGAAATTGCGTCGCCATGAAATACTATGGGTTCTATGACTTCTCCTTCTAAATCGAGTATCGTTTCTATGGAAACGACTGGCTTTTCTTTTGCGATATGAGTATCTTCCTCTCGATCCACTAATCCTTCTTTACTGCATCCCTCACTCCCACTCATTGACAAATTCACACGGAAATTGCATCGCTATGAAATACTATGGGTTCTATGACTTCTCCTTGTAAATCGAGTAACGTTTCTATGGAAACGACAGGATTTTCTTTTGGGATACGACAATCACATTTCCGATGCACTAATCCGTCTTTACTGCATCCCTCACTAATACACATTGACGAATTCATACGGAAATTGCGTCGCTATGAAATACTATGGGTTCTATGACTTCTCCTTCTAAATCGAGTATCGTTTCTATGGAAACGACTGGCTTTTCTTTTGCGATACGAGTATCTCCCTCTCGATGGACTAATCCTTCTTTACTGCATCCCTCACTCCCACTCATTGACGAATTCACACGGAAATTGCGTCGCCAAAAAATACTATGTGTTCTATGACTTCTCCTTCTAAATCGAGTAACGTTTCTATAGAAACGACTGGATTTTCTTTTGGGATACGACAATCACATTTCCGATCCACTAATCCGTCTTTACTGCATCCCTCACTAATACACATTGACGAATTCACACGGAAATTGCGTCGCCATGAAATACTATGGGTTCTATGACTTCTCCTTCTAAATCGAGTATCGTTTCAATGGATACGACTGGCTTTTCCTTTGCGATACGAGTATCTCCCACTCGATGCACTAATCCTTCTTTACTGCATACCTCACTCCCACTCATTGACGAATTCACACGGAAATTGCGTCGCCATGAAATACTATGGGTTCTATGACTTCTGATTCTAAATCGAGTATCGTTTCTATGAAAACGACTGGCTTTTCTTTTGCGTTACGACAATCACATTTCCGATCCACTAATCCGTCTTTACTGCATCCGTCACTAATACACATTGACGAATTCACACGGAAATTGCGTCGCCATGAAATACCTTGGGTTCTATGACTTCTCCTTCTAAATCGAGTATCGTTTCTATGGAAACGACTGGCTTTTCTTTTGCGATACGACAATCACATTTCCGATCCACTAATCCGTCTTTACTGCATCCCTCACTAATACACATTGACGAATTCATACGGAAATAGCGTCGCTATGAAATACTATGGGTTCTATGACTTCTCCTTCTAAATCGAGTATCGTTTCTATGGAAACGACTGGCTTTTCTTTTGCGATACGAGTATCTCCCTCTCGATGCACTAATCCTTCTTTACTGCGTCCCTCACTCCCACTCTTTGACGAATTCACACGGAAATTGCGTCGCCATGAAATACTATGGGTTCTATGACTTCTCCTTCTAAATCGAGTAACGTTTCTATGGAAACGACAGGATTTTCTTTTGGGATACGACAATCACATTTCCGATCCACTAATCCGTCTTTACTGCATCCCTCAGTAATACACATTGACGAATTCATACGGAAATTGCGTTGCTATGAAATACTGTGTGTTCTATGACTTCTCCTTCTAAATCGAGTATCGTTTCTATGGAAACGACTGGCTTTTCTTTTGCGATACGACAATCACATTTCCGATCCACTAATCCGTCTTTACTGCATCCCTCACTAATACACATTGACGAATTCATACGGAAATTGCGTCGCTATGAAATACTATGGGTTCTATGACTTCTCCTTCTAAATCGAGTATCGTTTCTATGGAAACGACTTGCTTTTCTTTTGCGATACGACAATCACATTTCCGATCCACTAATCCGTCTTTACTGCATCCCTCACTAATACACATTGACGAATTCATACGGAAATTGCGTCGCTATGAAATACTATGGGTTCTATGACTTCTCCTTCTAAATCGAGTATCGTTTCTATGGAAACGACTGGCTTTTCTTTTGCGATATGAGTATCTCCCTCTCGATCCACTAATCCTTCTTTACTGCATCCCTCACTCCCACTCATTGACGAATTCACACGGAAATTGCGTCGCTATGAAATACTATGGGTTCTATGACTTCTCCTTCTAAATCGAGTATCGTTTCTATGGAAACGACTGGCTTTTCTCTTGCGATACGAGTATCTCCCTCTCGATGCACTAATCCTTCTTTGCTGCATCCCTCACTCCCACTCATTGAAGAATTCACACGGAAATTGCGTCGCCATGAAATACTATGGGTTCTATGACTTCTCCTTCTAAATCGAGTAACGTTTCTATGGAAACGACAGGATTTTCTTTTGGGATACGACAATCACATTTCCGATCCACTAATCCGTCTTTACTGCATCCCTCACTAATACACATTGACGAATTCATACGGAAATTGCGTCACTATGAAATACTATGGGTTCTATGACTTCCCCTTCTAAATCGAGTATCGTTTCTATGGAAACGACTGGCTTTTCTTTGCGATACGAGTATCTCCCTCTCGATGGACTAAACCTTCTTTACTGCATCCCTCACTCCCACTCATTGACGAATTCACACGGAAATTGCGTCGCCATGAAATACTATGGGTTCTATGACTTCTCCTTCTAAATCGAGTAATGTTTCTATAGAAACGACTGGCTTTTCTTTTGCGATACGACAGTCACATTTCCGATCCACTAATCCGTCTTTACTGCATCCCTCACTAATACACATTGACGAATTCATACGGAAATTGCGTCGCAATGAAATACTATGGGTTCTATGATTTCTCCTTCTAAATCGAGTATCGTTTCTATGGAAACGACTGGCTTTTCTTTTGCGATACGAGTATCTCCCTCTCGATGCACTAATCCTTCTTTACTGCATACCTCACTCCCACTCATTGACGAATTCACACGGAAATTGCGTCGCCATGAAATGCTATGGGTTCTATGACTTCTCCTTCTAAATCGAGTATCGTTTCTTTGGAATCGACTGGCTTTTCTTTTACGTTACGACAATCACATTTCCGATCCACTAATCCGTCTTTATTGCATCCCTCACTAATACACATTGACGAATTCACACGGAAACTGCGTCGCCATGAAATACTATGGGTTCTATGACTTCTCCTTCTAAATCAAGTATCGTTTCTATGGAAACGACTGGCTTTTCTTTTGCGATACGTCAATCACATTTCCGATCCACTAATCCGTCTTTACTGCATCCCTCACTAATACACATTGACGAATTCACACAGAAATTGCGTCGCCATGAAATACTATGGGTTCTATGACTTCTCCTTCTAAATCGAGTAACGTTTCTATGGAAACGACAGGATTTTCTTTTGGGATACGACAATCACATTTCCGATCCACTAATCCGTCTTTACTGCATCCCTCACTAATACACATTAACGAATTCATACGGAAATTGCGTCGCTATGAAATACTATGGGTTCTATGACTTCTCCTTCTAAATCGAGTTTCGTTTCTATGGAAACGACTGGCTTTTCTTTTGCGATACGAGTATCTCCCTCTCGATGCACTAATCCTTCTTTACTCCATCCCTCACTCCCACTCATTGACGAATTCACACGGAAATAGCGTCGCCATGAAATACTATGGGTTCTATGACTTCTCCTTCTAAATCGAGTATCGTTTCTATGGAAACAACTGGCTTTTCTTTTGCGATACGACAATCACATTTCCGATCCACTAATCCGTCTTTACTGCATCCCTCACTAATACACATTGACGAATTCACACGTAAATTGCGTCGCCATGAAATACTATGGGTTCTATGACTTCTCTTTCTAAATCGAGTATCGTTTCTATGGAAACGACTGGCTTTTCTTTTGCGATACGACAATCACATTTCCGATCCACTAATCCGTCTTTACTGCATCCCTCACTAATACACATTGACGAATTCATACGGAAATTGCGTCGCTATGAAATACTATGGGTTCTATGACTTCTCCTTCTAAATCGAGTATCGTTTCTATGGAAACGACTGGCTTTTCTTTTGCGATACGACAATCACATTTCCGATCCTTTAATCCGTCTTTACTGCATCCCTCACTAATACACATTGACGAATTCACACGGAAATTGCGTCGCCATGAAATACTATGGGTTCTAAGACTTCTCCTTTTAAATCGAGTAACGTTTCTATGGAAACGACTGGCTTTTCTTTTGCGATACAACAATCACATTTCCGATCCACTAATCCGTCTTTACTGCATCCCTCACTAATACACATTGACGAATTCATACGGAAATTTCGTCGCTATGAAATACTATGGGTTCTATGACTTCTCCTTCTAAATCGAGTATCGTTTCTATGGAAACGACTGGCTTTTCTTTTGCGATACGAGTATCTCCCTCTCGATGCACTAATCCTTCTTTACTGCATCCCTCACTCCCACTCATTGACGAATTCACACGGAAATTGCGTCGCAATGAAATACTATGGGTTCTATGACTTCTCCTTCTAAATCGAGTGTCGTTTCTATGGAAACTACTGGCTTTTCTTTTGCGATACGAGTATCTCCCTCTCGATGCACTAATCCTTCTTTACTGCATCCCTCACTCCCACTCATTGACGAATTCACACGGAAATTGCGTCGCCATGAAATACTATGGGTTCTATGACTTCTCCTTCTAAATCGAGTAACGTGTCTATGGAAACGACAGGATTTTCTTTTGGGATACGACAATCACATTTCCGATCCACTAATCCGTCTTTACTGCATCCCTCACTAATACACATTGACGAATTCATACGGAAATTGCGTCGCTATGAAATACTATGGGTTCTATGACTTCGCCTTCTAAATCGAGTATCGTTTCTATGGAAACGACTGGCTTTTCTTTTGCGATACGAGTATCTCCCTCTCGATGCACTAATCCTTCTTTACTGCATCCCTCACTCCCACTCATTGACGAATTCACACGGAAATTGCGTCGCCATGATATACTATGGGTTCTATGACTTCTCCTTCTAAATCGAGTAACGTTTCTACGGAAACGACAGGATTTTCTTTTCGGATACGACAATCACATTTCCGATCCACTAATCCGTCTTTACTGCATCCCTCACTAATACACAATGACGAATTTACACGGAAATTGCGTCGCCATGAAATACTATGGGTTCTATGACTTCTCCTTCTAAATCGAGTATCGTTTCTATGGAAACGACTGGCTTTTCTTTTGCGATACGAGTATCTCCCTCTCGATGCACTAATCCTTCTTTACTGCATCCCTCACTCCCACTCATTGACGAATTCACACGGAAATTGCGTCGCCATGAAATACAATGGGTTCTATGACTTCTCCTCCTAAATCGAGTAACGTTTCTATGGAAACGACAGGATTTTCTTTTGGGATACGACAATCACATTTCCGATCCACTAATCCGTCTTTACTGCATCCCTCACTAATACACATTGACGAATTCACACGGAAATTGCGTCGCCATGAAATACTATGTGTTATATGACATCTCCTTCTAAATCGAGTATCGCTTCTATGGAAACGACTGGCTTTTCTTTTTCGATACGAGTATCTCCCTCTCGATGCACTAATCCTTCTTTACTGCATCCCTCACTCCCACTCATTGACGAATTCACACGGAAATTGCGTCGCTATGAAATACTATGGGTTCTATGACTTCTCCTTCTAAATCGATTATCGTTTCTATGGAAACGACTGGCTTTTCTTTTGCGATACGAGTATCTCCCTCTCGATGCACTAATCCTTCTTTACTGCATCCCTCACTCCCACTCATTGACGAATTCAGACGGAAATTGCGTCGCCATGAAATACTATGGGTTCTATGACTTCTCCTTCTAAATCGAGTATCGTTTCAATGGAAATAACTGGCTTTTGTTTTGCGATACGACAATCACATTTCCGATCCACTAATCCGTCTTTACTGCATCCCTCACTAATACACATTGACGAATTCACACGGAAATTGCGTCGCCATGAAATACTATGGGTTCTATGACTTCTCCTTCTAAATCGAGTAACGTTTCTATGGAAACGACAGGATTTTCTTTTGGGATACGACAATCACATTTCCGATCCACTAATCCGTCTTTACTGCATCCCTCACTAATACACATATACGAATTCACACGGAAATTGCGTCGCCATGAAATACTATGGGTTCTATGACTTCTCATTCTAAATCGAGTAGCGTTTTTATGGAAACGACAGGATTTTCTTTTGGGATACGACAATCGCATTTCCGATCCACTAATCCGTCTTTACTGCATCACTCACTAATACACATTGACGAATTCATACGGAAATTGCGTCGCTATGAAATACTATGGGTTCTATGACTTCTCCTTCTAAATCGAGTATCGTTTCTATGGAAACGACTGGCTTTTCTTTTGCGATACGACAGTCACGTTTCCGATCCACTAATCCGTCTTTACTGCATCCCTCACTAATACACATTGACGAATTCATACGGAAATTGCGTCGCTTTGAAATACTATGGGTTCTATGACTTCTCCTTCTAAATCGAGTATCGTTTCTATGGAAACGACTGGCTTTTCTTTTGCGATACGACAATCACATTTCCGATCCACTAATCCGTCTTTACTGCATCCCTCACTAATACACATTGACGAATTCATACGGAAATTGCGTCGCTATGAAATACTATGGGTTCTATGACTTCTCCTTCTAAATCGAGTGTCGTTTCTATGGAAACGACTGGCTTTTCTTTTGCGATACGAGTATCTCCCTCTCGATGCACTAATCCTTCTTTACTGCATCCCTCACTCCCACTCATTGACGAATTCACACGGAAATTGCGTCGCCATGAAATACTATGGGTTCTATGACTTCTCCTTCTAAATCGAGTATCGTTTCAATGGAAATAACTGGCTTTTCTTTTGCGATACGACAATCACATTTCCGATCCACTAATCCGTCTTTACTGCATCCCTCACTAATACACATTGACGAATTCAAACGGAAATTGCGTCGCCATGAAATACTATGGGTTCTATGACTTCTCTTTCTAAATCGAGTATCGTTTCTATGGAAACGACTGGCTTTTCTTTTGCGATACGACAATCACTTTTCCGCTCCACTAATCCGTCTTTACTGCATCCCTCACTAATACACATTGACGAATTCATACGGAAATTGCGTCGCTATGAAATACTATGGGTTCTATGACTTCTCCTTCTAAATCGCATATCGTTTCTATGGAAACGACTGGCTTTTCTTTTGCGATACGACAATCACATTTCCGATCCTTTAATCCGTCTTTACTGCATCCCTCACTAATACACATTGACGAATTCACACGGAAATTGCGTCGCCATGAAATACTATGGGTTCTATGACTTCTCCTTCTAAATCGAGTAACGTTTCTATGGAAACGACAGGATTTTCTTTTGGGATACGACAATCACATTTCCGATGCACTAATCCGTCTTTACTGCATCCCTCACTAATACACATTGACGAATTCATACAGAAATTGCGTCGCTATGAAATACTATGGGTTCTATGACTTCTCCTTCTAAATCGAGTATCGTTTCTATGGAAACGACTGGCTTTTCTTTTGCGATACGACAATCACATTTCCGATCCACTAATCCGTCTTTACTGCATCCCTCACTAATACACATTGACGAATTCATACGGAAATTGCGTCGCTATGAAATACTATGGGTTCTATGACTTCTCCTTCTAAATCGAGTATCGTTTCTATGGAAACGACTGGCTTTTCTTTTGCGATACGACAATCACATTTCCGATCCACTAATCCTTCTTTACTGCATCCCTCACTCCCACTCATTGACGAATTCACACGGAAATTGCGTCGCCATGAAATACAATGGGTTCTATGACTTCTCCTTCTAAATCGAGTAACGTTTCTATGGAAACGACAGGATTTTCTTTTGGGATACGACAATCACATTTCCGATCCACTAATCCGTCTTTACTGCATCCCTCACTAATACACATTGACGAATTCACACGGAAAGTGCGTCGCCATGAAATACTATGGGTTATATGACTTCTCCTTCTAAATCGAGTATCGCTTCTATGGAAACGACTGGCTTTTCTTTTTCGGTACGAGTATTTCCCTCTCGATGCACTAATCCTTCTTTACTGCATCCCTCACTCCCACTCATTGACGAATTCACACGGAAATTGCGTCGCTATGAAATACTATGGGTTCTATGACTTCTCCTTCTAAATCGAGTATCGTTTCTATGGAAACGACTGGCTTTTCTTTTGCGATACAAGTATCTCCCTCTCGATGCACTAATCCTTCTTTACTGCATCCCTCACTCCCACTCATTGGCGAATTCAGACGGAAATTGCGTCGCCATGAAATACTATGGGTTCTATGACTTCTCGTTCTAAATCGAGTAACGTTTCTATGGAAACGACAGGATTTTCTTTTGGGATACGACAATCACATTTCCGATCAAATAATCCGTCTTTACTGCATCCCTCACTAATACACATTGACGAATTAATACGGAAATTGCGTCGCTATGAAATACTATGGGTTCTATGACTTCTCCTTCTAAATCGAGTATCGTTTCTATGGAAACGACTGGCTTTTCTTTTGCGATACGACAATCACATTTCCGATCCACTAATCCGTCTTTACTGCATCCCTCACTAATACACATTGACGAATTCATACGGAAATTGCGTCGCTATGAAATACTATGGGTTCTATGACTTCTCCTTCTAAATCGAGTATCGTTTCTATGGAAACGACTGGCTTTTCTTTTGCGATACGACAATCACATTTCCGATCCACTAATCCGTCTTTACTGCATCCCTCACTAATACACATTGACGAATTCATACGGAAATTGCGTCGCTATGTAATACTATGGGTTCTATGACTTCTCCTTCTAAATCGAGTGTCGTTTCTATGGAAACGACTGGCTTTTCTTTTGCGATACGAGTATCTCCCTCTCGATGCACTAATCCTTCTTTACTGCATCCCTCACTCCCACTCATTGACGAATTCACACGGAAATTGCGTCGCCATGAAATACTATGGGTTCTATGACTTCTCCTTCTAAATCGAGTATCGTTTCTATGGAAATAACTGGCTTTTCTTTTACGATACGACAATCACATTTCCGATCCACTAATCCGTCTTTACTGCATCCCTCACTAATACACATTGACGAATTCTCACGGAAATTGCGTCGCCATGAAATACTATGGGTTCTATGACTTCTCTTTCTAAATCGAGTATCGTTTCTATGGAAACGACTCGCTTTTCTTTTGCGATACGACAATCACATTTCCGATCCACTAATCCGTCTTTACTGCATCCCTAACTAATACACATTGACGAATTCATACGGAAATTGCGTCGCAATGAAATACTATGGGTTCTATGACTTCTCCTTCTAAATCGCGTATCGTTTCTATGGAAACGACTGGCTTTTCTTTTGCGATACGACAATCACATTTCCGATCCTTTAATCCGTCTTTACTGCATCCCTCACTAATACACATTGACGAATTCACACGGAAATTGCGTCGCCATGAAATACTATGGGTTCTATGACTTCTCCTTCTAAATCGAGTAACGTTTCTATGGAAACGACAGGATTTTCTTTTGGGATACGACAATCACATTTCCGATCCACTAATCCGTCTTTACTGCATCCCTCACTAATACACATTGACGAATTCATACGGAAATTGCGTCGCTATGAAATACTATGGGTTCTATGACTTCTCCTTCTAAATCGAGTATCGTTTCTATGGAAACGACTGGCTTTTCCTTTGCGATACGACAATCACATTTCCGATCCACTAATCCGTCTTTACTACATCCCTCACTAATACACATTGACGAATTCATACGGAAATTGCGTCGCTATGAAATACTATGGGTTCTATGACTTCTCTTCTAAATCGAGTATCGTTTCTATGGAAACGACTGGCTTTTCTTTTGCGATACGAGTATCTCCCTCTCGGTGCACTAATCCTTCTTTACTGCATCCCTCACACCCACTCATTGACGAATTCACACGGAAATTGCGTCGCCATGAAATACTATGGGTTCTATGACTTCTCCTTCTAAATCGAGTATCGTTTCTATGGAAACGACTGGCTTTTCCTTTGCGATATGAGTATCTCCCTCTCGATCCACTAATCCTTCTTTACTGCATCCCTCACTCCCACTCATTGACGAATTCACACGGAAATTGCGTCGCTATGAAATACTATGGGTTCTATGACTTCTCCTTCTAAATCGAGTATCGTTTCTATGGAAACGACTGGCTTTTCTTTTGCGATACGAGTATCTCCCTCTCGATGCACTAATCCTTCTTTACTGCATCCCTCACTCCCACTCATTGACGAATTCACACGGAAATTGCGTCGCCATGAAATACTATGGGTTCTATGACTTCTCCTTCTAAATCGAGTAACGTTTCTATAGAAACGACTGGATTTTCTTTTGGGATACGACAATCACATTTCCGATCCACTAATCCGTCTATACTGCATCCCTCACTAATACACATTGATGAATTCATACGGAAATTGCGTCGCTATGAAATACTATGGGTTCTATGACTTCTCCTTCTAAATCGAGTGTCGTTTCTATGGAAACGACTGGCTTTTCTTTTGCGATACGAGTATCTCCCTCTCGATGCACTAATCCTTCTTTACTGCATCCCTCACTCCCACTCATTGACGAATTCACACGGAAATTGCGTCGCCATGAAATACTATGGGTTCTATGACTTCTCCTTCTAAATCGAGTATCGTTTCAATGGAAATAACTGGCTTTTCTTTTGCTATACGACAATCACATTTCCGATCCACTAATCCGTCTTTACTGCATCCCTCACTAATACACATTGACGAATTCACACGGAAATTGCGTCGCCATGAAATACTATGGGTTCTATGACTTCTCTTTCTAAATCGAGTATCGTGTCTATGGAAACGACTGGCTTTTCTTTTGCGATACGACAATCACATTTCCGCTCCACTAATCCGTCTTTACTCCATCCCTCACCAATACACATTGACGAATTCATACGGAAATTGCATGGCGATGAAATACTATGGGTTCTATGACTTCTCCTTCTAAATCGCGTATCGTTTCTATGGAAACGTCTGGCTTTTCTTTTGCGATACGACAATCACATTTCCGATCCTTTAATCCATCTTTACTGCATCCCCCACTAATACACATTGACGAATTCACACGGAAATTGCGTCGCCATGAAATACTATGGGTTCTATGACTTCTCCTTCTAAATCGAGTATCGTGTCTATGGAAACGACTGGCTTTTCTTTTGCGATACGACAATCACATTTCCGCTCCACTAATCCGTCTTTACTGCATCCCTCACTAATACACATTGACGAATTCATACGGAAATTGCGTCGCTATGAAATACTATGGGTTCTATGACTTCTCCTTCTAAATCGCATATCGTTTCTATGGAAACGACTGGCTTTTCTTTTGCGATACGACAATCACATTTCCGATCCTTTAATCCGTCTTTACTGCATCCCTCACTAATACACATTGACGAATTCACACGGAAATTGCGTCGCCATGATATACTATGGGTTCTATGACTTCTCCTTCTAAATCGAGTAACGTTTCTATGGAAACGACAGGATTTTCTTTTGGGATACGACAATCACATTTCCGATGCACTAATCCGTCTTTACTGCATCCCTCACTAATACACATTGACGAATTCATACGGAAATTGCGTCGCTATGAAATACTATGGGTTCTATGACTTCTCCTTCTAAATCGAGTATCGTTTCTATGGAAACGACTGGCTTTTCTTTTGCGATACGACAATCACATTTCCGATCCACTAATCCGTCTTTACTGCATCCCTCACTAATACACATTGACGAATTCATACGGAAATTGCGTCGCTATGAAATACTATGGGTTCTATGACTTCTCCTTCTAAATCGAGTATCGTTTCTATGGAAACGACTGGCTTTTCTTTTGCGATACGACAATCACATTTCCGATCCACTAATCCTTCTTTACTGCATCCCTCACTCCCACTCATTGACGAATTCACACGGAAATTGCGTCGCCATGAAATACAATGGGTTCTATGACTTCTCCTTCTAAATCGAGTAACGTTTCTATGGAAACGACAGGATTTTCTTTTGGGATACGACAATCACATTTCCGATCCACTAATCCGTCTTTACTGCATCCCTCACTAATACACATTGACGAATTCACACGGAAAGTGCGTCGCCATGAAATACTATGGGTTATATGACTTCTCCTTCTAAATCGAGTATCGCTTCTATGGAAACGACTGGCTTTTCTTTTTCGATACGAGTATCTCCCTCTCGATGCACTAATCCTTCTTTACTGCATCCCTCACTCCCACTCATTGACGAATTCACACGGAAATTGCGTCGCTATGAAATACTATGGGTTCTATGACTTCTCCTTCTAAATCGAGTATCGTTTCTATGGAAACGACTGGCTTTTCTTTTGCGATACGAGTATCTCCCTCTCGATGCACTAATCCTTCTTTACTGCATCCCTCACTCCCACTCATTGACGAATTCAGACGGAAATTGCGTCGCCATGAAATACTATGGGTTCTATGACTTCTCATTCTAAATCGAGTAACGTTTCTATGGAAACGACAGGATTTTCTTTTGGGATACGACAATCACATTTCCGATCAAATAATCCGTCTTTACTGCATCCCTCACTAATACACATTGACGAATTCATACGGAAATTGCGTCGCTATGAAATACTATGGGTTCTATGACTTCTCCTTCTAAATCGAGTATCGTTTCTATGGAAACGACTGGCTTTTCTTTTGCGATACGACAATCACATTTCCGATCCACTAATCCGTCTTTACTGCATCCCTCACTAATACACATTGACGAATTCATACGGAAATTGCGTCGCTATGAAATACTATGGGTTCTATGACTTCTCCTTCTAAATCGAGTATCGTTTCTATGTAAACGACTGGCTTTTCTTTTGCGATACGACAATCACATTTCCGATCCACTAATCCGTCTTTACTGCATCCCTCACTAATACACATTGACGAATTCATACGGAAATTGCGTCGCTATGGAATACTATGGGTTCTATGACTTCTCCTTCTAAATCGAGTGTCGTTTCTATGGAAACGACTGGCTTTTCTTTTGCGATACGAGTATCTCCCTCTCGATGCACTCATCCTTCTTTACTGCATCCCTCACTCCCACTCATTGACGAATTCACACGGAAATTGCGTCGCCATGAAATACTATGGGTTCTATGACTTCTCCTTCTAAATCGAGTATCGTTTCTATGGAAATAACTGGCTTTTCTTTTACGATACGACAATCACATTTCCGATCCACTAATCCGTCTTTACTGCATCCCTCACTAATACACATTGACGAATTCTCACGGAAATTGCGTCGCCATGAAATACTATGGGTTCTATGACTTCTCCTTCTAAATCGAGTATCGTTTCTATGGAAACGACTGGCTTTTCTTTTGCGATACGAGTATCTCCCTCTCGGTGCACTAATCCTTCTTTACTGCATCCCTCACACCCACTCATTGACGAATTCACACGGAAATTGCGTCGCCATGACATACTATGGGTTCTATGACTTCTCCTTCTAAATCGAGTATCGTTTCTATGGAAACGACTGGCTTTTCCTTTGCGATATGAGTATCTCCCTCTCGATCCACTAATCCTTCTTTACTGCATCCCTCACTCCCACTCATTGACGAATTCACACGGAAATTGCGTCGCTATGAAATACTATGGGTTCTATGACTTCTCCTTCTAAATCGAGTATCGTTTCTATGGAAACGACTCGCTTTTCTTTTGCGATACGACAATCACATTTCCGATCCACTAATCCGTCTTTACTGCATCCATAACTAATACACATCGACGAATTCATACGGAAATTGCGTCGCAATGAAATACTATGGGTTCTATGACTTCTCCTTCTAAATCGCGTATCGTTTCTATGGAAACGACTGGCTTTTCTTTTGCGATACGACAATCTCATTTCCGATCCTTTAATCCGTCTTTACTGCATCCCTCACTAATACACATTGACGAATTCACACGGAAATTGCGTCGCCATGAAATACTATGGGTTCTATGACTTCTCCTTCTAAATCGAGTAACGTTTCTATGGAAACGACAGGATTTTCTTTTGGGATACGACAATCACATTTCCGATCCACTAATCCGTCTTTACTGCATCCCTCACTAATACACATTGACGAATTCATACGGAAATTGCGTCGCTATGAAATACTATGGGTTCTATGACTTCTCCTTCTAAATCGAGTTTCGTTTCTATGGAAACGACTGGCTTTTCCTTTGCGATACGACAATCACATTTCCGATCCACTAATCCGTCTTTACTACATCCCTCACTAATACACATTGACGAATTCATACGGAAATTGCGTCGCTATGAAATACTATGGGTTCTATGACTTCTCCTTCTAAATCGAGTATCGTTTCTATGGAAACGACTGGCTTTTCTTTTGCGATACGAGTATCTCCCTCTCGGTGCACTAATCCTTCTTTACTGCATCCCTCACACCCACTCATTGACGAATTCATACGGAAATTGCGTCGCTATGAAATACTATGGGTTCTATGACTTCTCCTTCTAAATCGAGTGTCGTTTCTATGGAAACGACTGGCTTTTCTTTTGCGATACGAGTATCTCCCTCTCGATGCACTAATCCTTCTTTACTGCATCCCTCACTCCCACTCATTGACGAATTCACACGGAAATTTCGTCGCCATGAAATACTATGGGTTCTATGACTTCTCCTTCTAAATCGAGTATCGTTTCAATGGAAATAATTGGCTTTTCTTTTGCTATACGACAATCACATTTCCGATCCACTAATCCGTCTTTACTGCATCCCTCACTAATACACATTGACGAATTCACACGGAAATTGCGTCGCCATGAAATACTATGGGTTATATGACTTCTCCTTCTAAATCGAGTATCGCTTCTATGGAAACGACTGGCTTTTCTTTTTCGATACGAGTATCTCCCTCTCGATGCACTAATCCTTCTTTACTGCATCCCTCACTCCCACTCATTGACGAATTCACACGGAAATTGCTTCGCTATGAAATACTATGGGTTCTATGACTTCTCCTTCTAAATCGAGTATCGTTTCTATGGAAACGACTGGCTTTTCTTTTGCGATACGAGTATCTCCCTCTCGATGCACTAATCCTTCTTTACTGCATCCCTCACTCCCACTCATTGACGAATTCAGACGGAAATTGCGTCGCCATGAAATACTATGGGTTCTATGGCTTCTCCTTCTAAATCGAGTATCGTTTCTATGGAAACGACTGGCTTTTCTTTTGCGATACGACAACCACATTTCCGATCCACTAATCCGTCTTTACTGCATCCCTCACTAATACACATTGACGAATTCATACGGAAATTGCGTCGCTATGAAATACTATGGGTTCTATGACTTCTCCTTCTAAATCGAGTATCGTTTCTATGGAAACGACTGGCTTTTCTTTTGCGATACGACAATCACATTTCCGATCCACTAATCCGTCTTTACTGCATCCCTCACTAATACACATTGACAAATTCATACGGAAATTGCGTCGCTATGAAATACTATGGGTTCTATGACTTCTCATTCTAAATCGAGTGTCGTTTCTATGGAAACGACTGGCTTTTCTTTTGGGATACGACAATCACATTTCCGATCAAATAATCCGTCTTTACTGCATCCCTCACTAATACACATTGACGAATTCATACGGAAATTGCGTCGCTATGAAATACTATGGGTTCTATGACTTCTCCTTCTAAATCGAGTATCGTTTCTATGGAAACGACTGGCTTTTCTTTTGCGATACGACAATCACATTTCCGATCCTTTAATCCGTCTTTACTGCATCCCTCACTAATACACATTGACGAATTCACACGGAAATTGCGTCGCCATGAAATACTATGGGTTCTATGACTTCTCCTTCTAAATCGAGTAACGTTTCTATGGAAACGACAGGATTTTCTTTTGGGATACGACAATCACATTTCCGATCCACTAATCCGTCTTTACTGCATCCCTCACTAATACACATTGACGAATTCATACGGAAATTGCGTCGCTATGAAATACTATGGGTTCTATGACTTCTCCTTCTAAATCGAGTTTCGTTTCTATGGAAACGACTGGCTTTTCCTTTGCGATACGACAATCACATTTCCGATCCACTAATCCGTCTTTACTACATCCCTCACTAATACACATTGACGAATTCATACGGAAATTGCGTCGCTATGAAATACTATGGGTTCTATGACTTCTCCTTCTAAATCGAGTATCGTTTCTATGGAAACGACTGGCTTTTCTTTTGCGATACGAGTATCTCCCTCTCGGTGCACTAATCCTTCTTTACTGCATCCCTCACACCCACTCATTGACGAATTCATACGGAAATTGCGTCGCTATGAAATACTATGGGTTCTATGACTTCTCCTTCTAAATCGAGTGTCGTTTCTATGGAAACGACTGGCTTTTCTTTTGCGATACGAGTATCTCCCTCTCGATGCACTAATCCTTCTTTACTGCATCCCTCACTCCCACTCATTGACGAATTCACACAGAAATTTCGTCGCCATGAAATACTATGGGTTCTATGACTTCTCCTTCTAAATCGAGTATCGTTTCAATGGAAATAATTGGCTTTTCTTTTGCTATACGACAATCACATTTCCGATCCACTAATCCGTCTTTACTGCATCCCTCACTAATACACATTGACGAATTCACACGGAAATTGCGTCGCCATGAAATACTATGGGTTATATGACTTCTCCTTCTAAATCGAGTATCGCTTCTATGGAAACGACTGGCTTTTCTTTTTCGATACGAGTATCTCCCTCTCGATGCACTAATCCTTCTTTACTGCATCCCTCACTCCCACTCATTGACGAATTCACACGGAAATTGCTTCGCTATGAAATACTATGGGTTCTATGACTTCTCCTTCTAAATCGAGTATCGTTTCTATGGAAACGACTGGCTTTTCTTTTGCGATACGAGTATCTCCCTCTCGATGCACTAATCCTTCTTTACTGCATCCCTCACTCCCACTCATTGACGAATTCAGACGGAAATTGCGTCGCCATGAAATACTATGGGTTCTATGGCTTCTCCTTCTAAATCGAGTATCGTTTCTATGGAAACGACTGGCTTTTCTTTTGCGATACGACAACCACATTTCCGATCCACTAATCCGTCTTTACTGCATCCCTCACTAATACACATTGACGAATTCATACGGAAATTGCGTCGCTATGAAATACTATGGGTTCTACGACTTCTCCTTCTAAATCGAGTATCGTTTCTATGGAAACGACTGGCTTTTCTTTTGCGATACGACAATCACATTTCCGATCCACTAATCCGTCTTTACTGCATCCCTCACTAATACACATTGACAAATTCATACGGAAATTGCGTCGCTATGAAATACTATGGGTTCTATGACTTCTCATTCTAAATCGAGTGTCGTTTCTATGGAAACGACTGGCTTTTCTTTTGGGATACGACAATCACATTTCCGATCAAATAATCCGTCTTTACTGCATCCCTCACTAATACACATTGACGAATTCATACGGAAATTGCGTCGCTATGAAATACTATGGGTTCTATGACTTCTCCTTCTAAATCGAGTATCGTTTCTATGGAAACGACTGGCTTTTCTTTTGCGATACGACAACCACATTTCCGATCCACTAATCCGTCTTTACTGCATCCCTCACTAATACACATTGAGGAATTCATACGGAAATTGCGTCGCTATGAAATACTATGGGTTCTATGACTTCTCCTTCTAAATCGAGTATCGTTTCTATGGAAACGACTGGCTTTTCTTTTGGGATACGACAATCACATTTCCGATCCACTAATCCGTCTTTACTGCATCCCTCACTAATACACATTGACAAATTCATACGGAAATTGCGTCGCTATGAAATACTATGGGTTCTATGACTTCTCCTTCTAAATCGAGTGTCGTTTCTATGGAAACGACTGGCTTTTCTTTTGCGATACGAGTATCTCCCTCTCGATGCACTAATCCTTCTTTACTGCATCCCTCACTCCCACTCATTGACGAATTCACACGGAAATTGCGTCGCCATGAAATACTATGGGTTCTATGACTTCTCTTTCTAAATCGAGTATCGTTTCTATGGAAACGACTCGCTTTTCTTTTGCGATACGACAATCACATTTCCGATCCACTAATCCGTCTTTACTGCATCCCTCACTAATACACATTGACGAATTCACACGGAAATTGCGTCGCCATGAAATACTATGGGTTCTATGACTTCTCCTTCTAAATCGAGTAACGTTTCTATGGAAACGACAGGATTTTCTTTTGGGATACGACAATCACATTTCCGATCCACTAATCCGTCTTTACTGCATCCCTCACTAATACACATTGACGAATTCATACGGAAATTGCGTCGCTATGAAATACTATGGGTTCTATGACTTCTCCTTCTAAATCGAGTATCGTTTCTATGGAAACGACTGGCTTTTCCTTTGCGATACGACAATCACATTTCCGATCCACTAATCCGTCTTTACTGCATCCCTCACTAATACACATTGACGAATTCATACGGAAATTGCGTCGCTATGAAATACTATGGGTTCTATGACTTCTCCTTCTAAATCGAGTATCGTTTCTATGGAAACGACTGGCTTTTCTTTTGCGATACGACAATCACATTTCCGATCCACTAATCCTTCTTTACTGCATCCCTCACTCCCACTCATTGACGAATTCACACGGAAATTGCGTCGCCATGAAATACAATGGGTTCTATGACTTCTCCTTCTAAATCGAGTAACGTTTCTATGGAAACGACAGGATTTTCTTTTGGGATACGACAATCACATTTCCGATCCACTAATCCGTCTTTACTGCATCCCTCACTAATACACATTGACGAATTCACACGGAAAGTGCGTCGCCATGAAATACTATGGGTTATATGACTTCTCCTTCTAAATCGAGTATCGCTTCTATGGAAACGACTGGCTTTTCTTTTTCGATACGAGTATCTCCCTCTCGATGCACTAATCCTTCTTTACTGCATCCCTCACTCCCACTCATTGACGAATTCACACGGAAATTGCGTCGCTATGAAATACTATGGGTTCTATGACTTCTCCTTCTAAATCGAGTATCGTTTCTATGGAAACGACTGGCTTTTCTTTTGCGATACGAGTATCTCCCTCTCGATGCACTAATCTTTCTTTACTGCATCCCTCACTCCCACTCATTGACGAATTCAGACGGAAATTGCGTCGCCATGAAATACTATGGGTTCTATGACTTCTCGTTCTAAATCGAGTAACGTTTCTATGGAAACGACAGGATTTTCTTTTGGGATACGACAATCACATTTCCGATCAAATAATCCGTCTTTACTGCATCCCTCACTAATACACATTGACGAATTCATACGGAAATTGCGTCGCTATGAAATACTATGGGTTCTATGACTTCTCCTTCTAAATCGAGTATCGTTTCTATGGAAACGACTGGCTTTTCTTTTGCGATACGACAATCACATTTCCGATCCACTAATCCGTCTTTACTGCATCCCTCACTAATACACATTGACGAATTCATACGGAAATTGCGTCGCTATGAAATACTATGGGTTCTATGACTTCTCCTTCTAAATCGAGTATCGTTTCTATGGAAACGACTGGCTTTTCTTTTGCGATACGACAATCACATTTCCGATCCACTAATCCGTCTTTACTGCATCCCTCACTAATACACATTGACGAATTCATACGGAAATTGCGTCGCTATGGAATACTATGGGTTCTATGACTTCTCCTTCTAAATCGAGTGTCGTTTCTATGGAAACGACTGGCTTTTCTTTTGCGATACGAGTATCTCCCTCTCGATGCACTCATCCTTCTTTACTGCATCCCTCACTCCCACTCATTGACGAATTCACACGGAAATTGCGTCGCCATGAAATACTATGGGTTCTATGACTTCTCCTTCTAAATCGAGTATCGTTTCTATGGAAATAACTGGCTTTTCTATTACGATACGACAATCACTTTTCCCATCCACTAATCCGTCTTTACTGCATCCCTCACTAATACACATTGACGAATTCTCACGGAAATTGCGTCGCCATGAAATACTATGGGTTCTCTGACTTCTCCTTCTAAATCGAGTATCGTTTCTATGGAAACGACTGGCTTTCCTTTTGCGATACGAGTATCTCCCTCTCGGTGCACTAATCCTTCTTTACTGCATCCCTCACACCCACTCATTGACGAATTCACACGGAAATTGCGTCGCCATGACATACTATGGGTTCTATGACTTCTCCTTCTAAATCGAGTATCGTTTCTATGGAAACGACTGGCTTTTCCTTTGCGATATGAGTATCTCCCTCTCGATCCACTAATCCTTCTTTACTGCATCCCTCACTCCCACTCATTGACGAATTCACACGGAAAATACGTCGCTATGAAATACTATGGGTTCTATGACTTCTCCTTCTAAATCGAGTATCGTTTCTATGGAAACGACTCGCTTTTCTTTTGCGATACGACAATCACATTTCCGATCCACTAATCCGTCTTTACTGCATCCCTAACTAATACACATTGACGAATTCATACGGAAATTGCGTCGCAATGAAATACTATGGGTTCTATGACTTCTCCTTCTAAATCGCGTATCGTTTCTATGGAAACGACTGGCTTTTCTTTTGCGATACGACAATCACGTTTCCGGTCCTTTAATCCGTCTTTACTGCATCCCTCACTAATACACATTGACGAATTCACACGGAAATTGCGTCGCCATGAAATACTATGGGTTCTATGACTTCTCCTTCTAAATCGAGTAACGTTTCTATGGAAACGACAGGATTTTCTTTTGGGATACGACAATCACATTTCCGATCCACTAATCCGTCTTTACTGCATCCCTCACTAATACACATTGACGAATTCATACGGAAATTGCGTCGCTATGAAATACTATGGGTTCTATGACTTCTCCTTCTAAATCGAGTATCGTTTCTATGGAAACGACTGGCTTTTCCTTTGCGATACGACAATCACATTTCCGATCCACTAATCCGTCTTTACTACATCCCTCACTAATACACATTGACGAATTCATACGGAAATTGCGTCGCTATGAAATACTATGGGTTCTATGACTTCTCCTTCTAAATCGAGTATCGTTTCTATGGAAACGACTGGCTTTTCTTTTGCGATACGAGTATCTCCCTCTCGGTGCATTAATCCTTCTTTACTGCATCCCTCACACCCACTCATTGACGAATTCATACGGAAATTGCGTCGCTATGAAATACTATGGGTTCTATGACTTCTCCTTCTAAATCGAGTGTCGTTTCTATGGAAACGACTGGCTTTTCTTTTGCGATACGAGTATCTCCCTCTCGATGCACTAATCCTTCTTTACTGCATCCCTCACTCCCACTCATTGACGAATTCACACGGAAATTTCGTCGCCATGAAATACTATGGGTTCTATGACTTCTCCTTCTAAATCGAGTATCGTTTCAATGGAAATAACTGGCTTTTCTTTTGCTATACGACAATCACATTTCCGATCCACTAATCCGTCTTTACTGCATCCCTCACTAATACACATTGACGAATTCACACGGAAATTGCGTCGCCATGAAATACTATGGGTTCTATGACTTCTCTTTCTAAATCGAGTATCGTGTCTATGGAAACGACTGGCTTTTCTTTTGCGATACGACAATCACATTTCCGCTCCACTAATCCGTCTTTACTGCATCCCTCACCAATACACATTGACGAATTCATACGGAAATTGCATGGCGATGAAATACTATGGGTTCTATGACTTCTCCTTCTAAATCGCGTATCGTTTCTATGGAAACGTCTGGCTTTTCTTTTGCGATACGACAATCACATTTCCGATCCTTTAATCCGTCTTTACTGCATCCCTCACTAATACACATTGACGAATTCACACGGAAATTGCGTCGCCATGAAATACTATGGGTTCTATGACTTCTCCTTCTAAATCGAGTAACGTTTCTATGGAAACGACAGGATTTTCTTTTGGGATACGACAATCACATTTCCGATGCACTAATCCGTCTTTACTGCATCCCTCACTAATACACTTTGACGAATTCATACGGAAATTGCGTCGCTATGGAATACTATGGGTTCTATGACTTCTCCTTCTAAATCGAGTATCGTTTCTATGGAAACGACTGGCTTTTCTTTTGCGATACGACAATCATCATCTCCGATCCACTAATCCGTCTTTACTGCATCCCTCACTAATACACATTGACGAATTCATACGGAAATTGCGTCGCTATGAAATACTATGGGTTCTATGACTTCTCCTTCTAAATCGAGTATCGTTTCTATGGAAACGACTGGCTTTTCTTTTGCGATACGACAATCACATTTCCGATCCACTAATCCTTCTTTACTGCATCCCTAACTCCCACTCATTGACGAATTCACACGGAAACTGCGTCGCCATAAAATACAATGGGTTCTATGACTTCTCCTCCTAAATCGAGTAACGTTTCTATGGAAACGACAAAATTTTCTTTTGGGATACGACAATCACATTTCCGATCCACTAATCCGTCTTTACTGCATCCCTCACTAATACACATTGACGAATTCACACGGAAATTGCGTCGCCATGAAATACTATGGGTTATATGACTTCTCCTTCTAAATCGAGTATCGCTTCTTCGGAAACGACTGGCTTTTCTTTTTCGATACGAGTATCTCCCTCTCGATGCACTAATCCTTCTTTACTGCATCCCTCACTCCCACTCATTGACGAATTCACACGGAAATTGCTTCGCTATGAAATACTATGGGTTCTATGACTTCTCCTTCTAAATCGAGTATCGTTTCTATGGAAACGACTGGCTTTTCTTTTGCGATACGAGTATCTCCCTCTCGATGCACCAATCCATCGTTACTGCATCCCTCACTCCCACTCATTGACGAATTCAGACGGAAATTGCGTCGCCATGAAATACTATGGGTTCTATGGCTTCTCCTTCTAAATCGAGTATCGTTTCTATGGAAACGACTGGCTTTTCTTTTGCGATACGACAACCACATTTCCGATCCACTAATCCGTCTTTACTGCATCCCTCACTAATACACATTGACGAATTCATACGGAAATTGCGCCGCTATGAAATACTATGGGTTCTATGACTTCTCCTTCTAAATCGAGTATCGTTTCTATGGAAACGACTGGCTTTTCTTTTGCGATACGACAATCACATTTCCGATCCACTAATCCGTCTTTACTGCATCCCTCACTAATACACATTGACAAATTCATACGGAAATTGCGTCGCTATGAAATACTATGGGTTCTATGACTTCTCATTCTAAATCGAGTGTCGTTTCTATGGAAACGACTGGCTTTTCTTTTGGGATACGACAATCACATTTCCGATCAAATAATCCGTCTTTACTGCATCCCTCACTAATACACATTGACGAACTCATACGGAAATTGCGTCGCTATGAAATACTATGGGTTCTATGACTTCTCCTTCTAAATCGAGTATCGTTTCTATGGAAACGACTGGCTTTTCTTTTGCGATACGACAACCACATTTCCGATCCACTAATCCGTCTTTACTGCATCCCTCACTAATATACATTGACGAATTCATACGGAAATTGCGTCGCTATGAAATACTATGGGTTCTATGACTTCTCCTTCTAAATCGAGTATCGTTTCTATGGAAACGACTGGCTTTTCTTTTGCGATACGACAATCACATTTCCGATCCACTAATCCGTCTTTACTGCATCCCTCACTAATACACATTGACAAATTCATACGGAAATTGCGTCGCTATGAAATACTATGGGTTCTATGACTTCTCCTTCTAAATCGAGTGTCGTTTCTATGGAAACGACTGGCTTTTCTTTTGCGATACGAGTATCTCCCTCTCGATGCACTAATCCTTCTTTACTGCATCCCTCACTCCCACTCATTGACGAATTCACACGGAAATTGCGTCGCCATGAAATACTATGGGTTCTATGACTTCTCTTTCTAAATCGAGTATCGTTTCTATGGAAACGACTCGCTTTTCTTTTGCGATACGACAATCACATTTCCGATCCACTAATCCGTCTTTACTGCATCCCAAACTAATACACATTGACGAATTCATACGGAAATTGCGTCGCTATGAAATACTATGGGTTCTATGACTTCTCCTTCTAAATCGCGTATCGTTTCTATGGAAACGACTGGCTTTTCTTTTGCGATACGACAATCACATTTCCGATCCTTTAATCCGTCTTTACTGCATCCCTCACTAATACACATTGACGAATTCACACGGAAATTGCGTCGCCATGAAATACTATGGGTTCTATGACTTCTCCTTCTAAATCGAGTAACGTTTCTATGGAAACGACAGGATTTTCTTTTGGGATACGACAATCACATTTCCGATCCACTAATCCGTCTTTACTGCATCCCTCACTAATACACATTGACGAATTCATACGGAAATTGCGTCGCTATGAAATACTATGGGTTCTATGACTTCTCCTTCTAAATCGAGTATCGTTTCTATGGAAACGACTGGCTTTTCCTTTGCGATACGACAATCACATTTCCGATCCACTAATCCGTCTTTACTGCATCCCTCACTAATACACATTGACGAATTCATACGGAAATTGCGTCGCTATGAAATACTATGGGTTCTATAACTTCTCCTTCTAAATCGAGTATCGTTTCTATGGAAACGACTGGCTTTTCTTTTGCGATACGAGTATCTCCCTCTCGATGCACTAATCCTTCTTTACTGCATCCCTCACTCCCACTCATTGACGAATTCAGACGGAAATTGCGTCGCCATGAAATACTATGGGTTCTATGACTTCTCCTTCTAAATCGAGTATCGTTTCTATGGAAACGATTGGCTTTTCTTTTGCGATACGACAATCACATTTCCGATCCACTAATCCGTCTTTACTGCATCCCTCACTAATACACATTGACAAATTCATACGGAAATTGCGTCGCTATGAAATACTATGGGTTCTATGACTTCTCATTCTAAATCGAGTGTCGTTTCTATGGAAACGACTGGCTTTTCTTTTGGGATACGACAATCACATTTCCGAACAAATAATCCGTCTTTACTGCATCCCTCACTAATACACATTGACGAATTCATACGGAAATTGCGTCGCTATGAAATACTATGGGTTCTATGACTTCTCCTTCTAAATCGAGTATCGTTTCTATGGAAACGACTGGCTTTTCTTTTGCGATACGACAACCACATTTCCGATCCACTAATCCGTCTTTACTGCATCCCTCACTAATACACATTGACGAATTCATACGGAAATTGCGTCGCTATGAAATACTATGGGTTCTATGACTTCTCCTTCTAAATCGAGTATCGTTTCTATGGAAACGACTGGCTTTTCTTTTGCGATACGACAATCACATTTCCGATCCACTAATCCGTCTTTACTGTATCCCTCACTAATACACATTGACAAATTCATACGGAAATTGCGTCGCTATGAAATACTATGGGTTCTATGACTTCTCCTTCTAAATCGAGTGTCGTTTCTATGGAAACGACTGGCTTTTCTTTTGCGATACGAGTATCTCCCTCTCGATGCACTAATCCTTCTTTACTGTATCCCTCACTCCCACTCATTGACGAATTCACACGGAAATTGCGTCGCCATGAAATACTATGGGTTCTATGACTTCTCTTTCTAAATCGAGTATCGTTTCTATGGAAACGACTCGCTTTTCTTTTGCGATACGACAATCACATTTCCGATCCACTAATCCGTCTTTACTGCATCCCAAACTAATACACATTGACGAATTCATACGGAAATTGCGTCGCTATGAAATACTATGGGTTCTATGACTTCTCCTTCTAAATCGAGTAACGTTTCTATGGAAACGAGAGGATTTTCTTTTGGGATACGACAATCACATTTCCGATCCACTAATCCGTCTTTACTGCATCCCTCACTAATACACATTGACGAATTCATACGGAAATTGCGTCGCTATGAAATACTATGGGTTCTATGACTTCTCCTTCTAAATCGAGTATCGTTTCTATGGAAACGACTGGCTTTTCCTTTGCGATACGACAATCACATTTCCGATCCACTAATCCGTCTTTACTGCATCCCTCACTAATACACATTGACGAATTCATACGGAAATTGCGTCGCTATGAAATACTATGGGTTCTATAACTTCTCCTTCTAAATCGAGTATCGTTTCTATGGAAACGACTGGCTTTTCTTTTGCGATACGAGTATCTCCCTCTCGATGCACTAATCCTTCTTTACTGCATCCCTCACACCCACTAATTGACGAATTCACACGGAAATTGCGTCGCCATGAAATACTATGGGTTCTATGACTTCTCCTTCTAAATCGAGTATCGTTTCTATGGAAACGACTGGCTTTTCTTTTGCGATATGAGTATCTCCCTCTCGATCCACTAATCCTTCTTTACTGCATCCCTCACTCCCACTCATTGACGAATTCACACGGAAATTGCGTCGCTATGAAATACTATGGGTTCTATGACTTCTCCTTCTAAATCGAGTATCGTTTCTATGGAAACGACTGGCTTTTCTATTGCGATACGAGTATCTCCCTCTCGATGCACTAATCCTTCTTTACTGCATCCCTCACTCCCACTCATTGACGAATTCACACGGAAATTGCGTCGCCATGAAATACTATGTGTTCTATGGCTTCTCCTTCTAAATCGAGTAACGTTTCTATAGAAACGACTGGATTTTCTTTTGGGATACGACAATCACATTTCCGATCCACTAATCCGTCTTTACTGCATCCCTCACTAATACACATTGACGAATTCACACGGAAATTGCGTCGCCATGAAATACTATGGGTTCTATGACTTCTCCTTCTAAATCGAGTAACATTTCTATGGAAACGACTTGCTTTTCTTTTGCGATACGACAATCACATTTCCGATCCACTAATCCGTCTTTACTGCTTCCCTCACTAATACACATTGACGAATTCACACGGAAATTGCGTCGCCATGAAATACTATGGGTTCTATGACTTCTCCTTCTAGATCGAGTAACGTTTCTATGGAAACGACAGGATTTTCTTTTGGGATACGACAATCACATTTCCGATCCACTAATCCGTCTTTACTGCATCCCTCACTAATACACATTGACGAATTCACACGGAAATTGCGTCGCCATGAAATACTATGGGTTCTATGACTTCTCCTTCTAAATCGAGTAACGTTTCTATGGAAACGACTGGCTTTTCTTTTGCGATACGAGTATCTCCCTCTCGATGCACTAATCCTTCTATACTGCATCCCTCACTCCCAGTCATTGACGAATTCACACGGAAATTGCGTCGCCATGAAATACTATGGGTTCTATGACTTCTCCTTCTAGATCGAGTAACGTTTCTATGGAAACGACAGGATTTTCTTTTGGGATACGACAATCACATTTCCGATCCACTAATCCGTCTTTACTGCATCCCTCACTAATACACATTGACGAATTCACACGGAAATTGCGTCGCCATGAAATACTATGGGTTCTATGACTTCTCCTTCTAAATCGAGTAACGTTTCTATGGAAACGACAGGATTTTCTTTTGGGATACGACAATCACATTTCCGATCCACTAATCCGTCTTTACTGCATCCCTCACTAATACACATTGACGAATTCACACGGAAATTGCGTCGCCATGAAATACTATGGGTTCTATGACTTCTCCTTCTAAATCGAGTAACGTTTCTATGGAAACGACAGGATTTTCTTTTGGGATACGACAATCACATTTCCGATCCACTAATCCGTCTTTACTGCATCCCTCACTAATACACATTGACGAATTCACACGGAAATTGCGTCGCCATGAAATACTATGGGTTCTATGACTTCTCCTTCTAAATCGAGTAACGTTTCTATGGAAACGACAGGATTTTCTTTTGGGATACGACAATCACATTTCCGATCCACTAATCCGTCTTTACTGCATCCCTCACTAATACACATTGACGAATTCATACGGAAATTGCGTCGCTATGAAATACTATGGGTTCTATGACTTCTCCTTCTAAATCGAATATCGTTTCTATGGAAACGACTGGCTTTTCCTTTGCGATACGACAATCACATTTCCGATCCACTAATCCGTCTTTACTGCATCCCTCACTAATACACATTGACGAATTCATACGGAAATTGCGTCGCTATGAAATACTATGGGTTCTATAACTTCTCCTTCTAAATCGAGTATCGTTTCTATGGAAACGACTGGCTTTTCTTTTGCGATACGAGTATCTCCCTCTCGATGCACTAATCCTTCTTTACTGCATCCCTCACACCCACTCATTGACGAATTCACACGGAAATTGCGTCGCCATGAAATACTATGGGTTCTATGACTTCTCCTTCTAAATCGAGTATCGTTTCTATGGAAACGACTGGCTTTTCTTTTGCGATATGAGTATCTCCCTCTCGATCCACTAATCCTTCTTTACTGCATCCCTCTCTCCCACTCATTGACGAATTCACACGGAAATTGCGTCGCTATGAAATACTATGGGTTCTATGACTTCTCCTTCTAAATCGAGTATCGTTTCTATGGAAACGACTGGCTTTTCTATTGCGATACGAGTATCTCCCTCTCGATGCACTAATCCTTCTTTACTGCATCCCTCACTCCCACTCATTGACGAATTCACACGGAAATTGCGTCGCCATGAAATACTATGTGTTCTATGGCTTCTCCTTCTAAATCGAGTAACGTTTCTATAGAAACGACTGGATTTTCTTTTGGGATACGACAATCACATTTCCGATCCACTAATCCGTCTTTACTGCATCCCTCACTAATACACATTGACGAATTCACACGGAAATTGCGTCGCCATGAAATACTATGGGTTCTATGACTTCTCCTTCTAAATCGAGTAACATTTCTATGGAAACGACTTGCTTTTCTTTTGCGATACGACAATCACATTTCCGATCCACTAATCCGTCTTTACTGCATCCCTCACTAATACACATTGACGAATTCACACGGAAATTGCGTCGCCATGAAATACTATGGGTTCTATGACTTCTCCTTCTAGATCGAGTAACGTTTCTATGGAAACGACAGGATTTTCTTTTGGGATACGACAATCACATTTCCGATCCACTAATCCGTCTTTACTGCATCCCTCACTAATACACATTGACGAATTCACACGGAAATTGCGTCGCCATGAAATACTATGGGTTCTATGACTTCTCCTTCTAAATCGAGTAACGTTTCTATGGAAACGACTGGCTTTTCTTTTGCGATACGAGTATCTCCCTCTCGATGCACTAATCCTTCTATACTGCATCCCTCACTCCCAGTCATTGACGAATTCACACGGAAATTGCGTCGCCATGAAATACTATGGGTTCTATGACTTCTCCTTCTAAATCGAGTAACGTTTCTATGGAAACGACAGGATTTCCTTTTGGGATACGACAATCACATTTCCGATCCACTAATCCGTCTTTACTGCATCCCACACTAATACACATTGACAAATTCACACGGAAATTGCGTCGCCATGAAATACCATGGGTTCTATGACTTCTCCTTCTAAATCGAGTATCGTTTCTATGGAAACGACTGGCTTTTCTTTTGCGATACGAGTATCTCCCTCTCGATGCACTAATCCTTCTTTACTGCATCCCTCACTCCCACTCATTGACGAATTCACACGGAAATTGCGTCGCCATGAAATACTATGGGTTCTATGACTTCTCCTCCTAAATCGAGTAACGTTTCTATGGAAACGACAGGATTTTCTTTTGGGATACGACAATCACATTTCCGATCCACTAATCCGTCTTTACTGCATCCCTCACTAATACACATTGACGAATTCACACGGAAATTGCGTCGCCATGAAATACTATGGGTTCTATGACTTCTCCTTCTAATTCGAGTATCGCCTCTATGGAAACGACTGGCTTTTCTTTTGCGATACGAGTATCTCCCTCTCGATGCACTAATCCTTCTTTACTGCATCCCTCACTCCCACTCACTGAAGAATTCACACGGAAATTGCGTCGCTATGAAATACTATGGGTTCTTTGACTTCTCCTTCTAAATCGAGTATCGTTTCTATGGAAACGACTGGCTTTTCTTTTGCGATACGAGTATCTCCCTCTCGATGCATTAATCCTTCTTTACTGCATCCCTCACTCCCACTCATTGACGAATTCACACGGAATTTGCGTCGCTATGAAATACTATGGGTTCTATGACTTCTCCTTCTAAATCGAGTATCGTTTCAATGCAACGACTGGCTTTTCTTTTGCGATACGAGTATGTCCCTCTCGATGCACTAATCCTTCTTTACTGCATCCCTCACTCCCACTCATTGACGAATTCACACGGAAATTGCATCGCCTTGAAATACTATGGGTTCTATGACTTCTCCTTCTAAATCGAGTAACGTTTCTATGGAAACGACAGGAGTTTCTTTTGGGATACGACAATCTCATTTCCGATCCACTAATCCGTCTTTACTGCATCCCTCACTAATACACATTGACGAATTCACACGGAAATTGCGTCGCCATGAAATACTATGGGTTCTATGACTTCTCCTTCTAAATCGAGTATCGTTTCTATGGAAACGACAGGATTTTCTTTTGGGATAGGACAATCACATTTCCGATCCACTAATCCGTCTTTACTGCATCCCTCACTAATACACATTGACGAATTCACACGGAAATTGCGTCGCCATGAAATACTATGGGTTCTATGACTTCTCCTTCTAAATCGAGTATCGTTTCTATGGAAACGACTGGCTTTTCTTTTGCGATACGAGTATCTCCCTCTCGATGCACTAATCCTTCTTTACTGCATCCCTCACTCTCACTCATTGACGAATTCACACGGAAATTGCGTCGCCATGAAATACTATGGGTTCTATGACTTCTCCTTCTAAATCGAGTAACGTTTCTATGGAAACGACAGGATTTTCTTTTGGGATACGACAATCACATTTCCGATCCACTAATCCGTCTTTACTGCATCCCTCACTAATACACATTGACGAATTCACACGGAAATTGCGTCGCCATGAAATACTATGGGTTCTATGACCTCTCCTTCTAAATCGAGTAACGTTTCTATGGAAACGACAGGATTTTCTTTTGGGATACGACTATCACAGTTCCGATCCACTAATCCGTCTTTACTGCATCCCTCACTAATACACATTGACGAATTCACACGGAAATTGCGTCGCCATGAAATACTATGGGTTCTATGACTTCTCCTTCTAAATCGAGTAACGTTTCTATGGAAGCGACTGGCTTTTCTTTTGCGATACGAGTATCTCCCTCTCGATGCACTAATCCTTCTTTACTGCATCCCTCACTCCCACTCATTGACGAATTCACACGGAAATTGCGTCGCCATGAAATACTATGGGTTCTATGACTTCTCCTTCTAATTCGAGTAACGTTTCTATGGAAACGACAGGATTTTCTTTTGGGATACGACAATCACATTTCCGATCCACTAATCCGTCTTTACTGCATCCCTCATTAATACACATTGACGAATTCACACGGAAATTGCGTCGCCATGAAATACTATGGGTTCTATGACTTCTCCTTCTAAATCGAGTATCGTTTCTATGGAAACGACTGGCTTTTCTTTTGCGATACGAGTATCTCCCTCTCGATGCACTAATCCTTCTTTACTGCATCCCTCACTCCCACTCATTGACGAATTCACACGGAAATTGCGTCGCCATGAAATACTATGGGTTCTATGACTTCTCCTCCTAAATCGAGTAACGTTTCTATGGAAACGACAGGATTTTCTTTTGGGATACGACAATCACATTTCCGATCCACTAATCCGTCTTTACTGCATCCCTCACTAATACACATTGACGAATTCACACGGAAATTGCGTCGCCATGAAATACTATGGGTTCTATGACTTCTCCTTCTAAATCGAGTATCGCTTCTATGGAAACGACTGGCTTTTCTTTTGCGATACGAGTATCTCCCTCTCGATGCACTAATCCTTCTATACTGCATCCCTCACTCCCACTCATTGAAGAATTCACACAGAAATTGCGTCGCTATGAAATACTATGGGTTCTTTGACTTCTCCTTCTAAATCGAGTATCGTTTCTATGGAAACGACTTGCTTTTCTTTTGCGATACGAGTATCTCCCTCTCGATGCACTAATCCTTCTTTACTGCATCCCTCACTCCCACTCATTGACGAATTCACACGGAAATTGCGTCGCTATGAAATACTATGGGTTCTATGACTTCTCCTTCTAAATCGAGTATCGTTTCTATGGAAACGACTGGCTTTTCTTTTGCGATACGAGTATCTCCCTCTCGATGCACTAATCCTTCTTTACTGCATCCCACACTCCCACTCATTGACGAATTCACACGGTAATTGCGTCGCCATGAAATACTATGGGTTCTATGACGTCTCCTTCTAAATCGAGTAACGTTTCTATGGAAACGACAGGAGTTTCTTTTGGGATACGACAATCACATTTCCGCTCCACTAATCCGTCTTTACTGCATCCCTCACTAATACACATTGACGAATTCACACGGAAATTGCGTCGTTATGAAATACTATGGGTTCTATGACTTCTCCTTCTAAATCGAGTATCGTTTCTATGGAAACGACAGGATTTTCTTTTGGGATACGACAATCACATTTCCGATCCACTAATCCGTCTTTACTGCATCCCTCACTAATACACATTGACGAATTCATACGGAAATTGCGTCGCTATGAAATACTATGGGTTCTATGAATCTCCTTCTAAATCGAGTATCGTTTCTATGGAAACGTCGGGCTTTTCTTTTGCGATACGAGTATCTCCCTCTCGATGCACTAATCCTTCTTTACTGCATCCCTCACTCCCACTCATTGACGAATTCACACGGAATTTGCGTCGCCATGAAATACTATGGGTTCTATGACTTCTCCTTCTAAATCGAGTAACGTTTCTATGGAAACGACAGGATTTTCTTTTGGGATACGACAATCACATTTCCGATCCACTAATCCGTCTTTACTGCATCCCTCACTAATACACATTGACGAATTCATACGGAAATTGCGTCGCTATGAAATACTATGGGTTCTATGACTTCTCCTTCTAAATCGACTATCGTTTCTATGGAAACGACTGGCTTTTCTTTTGCGATATGAGTATCTCCCTCTCGATGCACTAATCCTTCTTTACTGCATCCCTCACTCCCACTCATTGACGAATTCACACGGAAATTGCGTCGCTATGAAATACTATGGGTTCTATGACTTCTCCTTCTAAATCGAGTAACGTTTCTATGGAAACGACTGGCTTTTCTTTTGCGATACGAGTATCTCCCTCTCGATGCACTAATCCTTCTTTACTGCATCCCACACTCCCACTCATTGACGAATTCACACGGAAATTGCGTCGCCATGAAATACTATGGGTTCTATGACTTCTCCTTCTAAATCGAGTAACGTTTCTATGTAAACGACAGGATTTTCTTTTGGTATACGACAATCACATTTCCGATCCACTAATAAGTCTTTACTGCATCCCTCACTATTACACATTGACGAATTCATACGGAAATTGCGTCGCTATGAAATACTATGGGTTCTATGACTTCTCCTTCTAAATCGAGTATCGTTTCTATGGAAACGACTGGCTTTTCTTTTGCGATACGAGTATCTCCCTCTCGATGCTCTAATCCTTCTTTACTGCATCCCTCACTCCCACTCATTGACGAATTCACACGGAAATTGCGTCGCTATGAAATACTATGGGTTCTATGACTTCTCCTTCTAAATCGAGTAACGTTTCTATGGAAACGACTGGCTTTTCTTTTGCGATACGAGTATCTCCCTCTCGATGCACTAATCCTTCTTTACTGCATCCCTCACTCCCACTCATTCACGAATTCACACGGAAATTGCGTCGCCATGAAATACTATGGGTTCTACGACTTCTCCTTCTAAATCGAGTAACGTTTCTGTGGAAACGACACGACTTTCTTTTGGGATACGACAATCACATTTCCGATCCACTAATCCGTCTTTACTGCATCCCTCACTAATACACATTGACGAATTCATACGGAAATTGCGTCGCTATGAAATACTATGGGTTCTATGACTTCTCCTTCTAAATCGAGTATCGTTTCTATGGAAACGACTGGCTTTTCTTTTGCGATACGACAATCACATTTCCGATCCTCTAATCCGTCTTTACTGCATCCCTCACTAATACACATTGACGAATTCACACGGAAATTGCGTCGCCATGAAATACTATGGGTTCTATGACTTCTCCTTCTAAATCGAGTAACGTTTCTATGGAAACGACAGGATTTTCTTTTGCGATACGACAATCACATTTCCGATCCACTAATCCGTCTTTACTACATCCCTCACTAATACACATTGACGAATTCATACGGAAATTGCGTCGCTATGAAATACTATGGGTTCTATGACTTCTCCTTCTAAATCGAGTATCGTTTCTATGGAAACGACTGGCTTTTCTTTTGCGATACGAGTATCTCCCTCTCGGTGCACTAATCCTTCTTTACTGCATCCCTCACACCCACTCATTGACGAATTCACACGGAAATTGCGTCGCCATGAAATACTATGGGTTCTATGACTTCTCCTTCTAAATCGAGTATCGTTTCTATGGAAACGACTGGCTTTTCCTTTGCGATATGAGTATCTCCCTCTCGATCCACTAATCCTTCTTTACTGCATCCCTCACTCCCACTCATTGACGAATTCACACGGAAATTGCGTCGCTATGAAATACTATGGGTTCTATGACTTCTCCTTCTAAATCGAGTATCGTTTCTATGGAAACGACTGGCTTTTCTTTTGCGATACGAGTATCTCCCTCTCGATGCACTAATCCTTCTTTACTGCATCCCTCACTCCCACTCATTGACGAAATCACACGGAAATTGCGTCGCCATGAAGTACTATGGGTTCTATGACTTCTCCTTCTAAATCGAGTAACGTTTCTATAGAAACGACTGGATTTTCTTTTGGGATACGACAATCACATTTCCGATCCACTAATCCGTCTTTACTGCATCCCTCACTAATACACATTGATGAATTCATACGGAAATTGCGTCGCTATGAAATACTATGGGTTCTATGACTTCTCCTTCTAAATCGAGTGTCGTTTCTATGGAAACGACTGGCTTTTCTTTTGCGATACGAGTATCTCCCTCTCGATGCACTAATCCTTCTTTACTCCATCCCTCACTCCCACTCATTGACGAATTCACACGGAAATTTCGTCGCCATGAAATACTATGGGTTCTATGACTTCTCCTTCTAAATCGAGTATCGTTTCAATGGAAATAACTGGCTTTTCTTTTGCTATACGACAATCACATTTCCGATCCACTAATCCGTCTTTACTGCATCCCTCACTAATACACATTGACGAATTCACACGGAAATTGCGTCGCCATGAAATACTATGGGTTCTATGACTTCTCTTTCTAAATCGAGTATCGTGTCTATGGAAACGACTGGCTTTTCTTTTGCGATACGACAATCACATTTCCGCTCCACTAATCCGTCTTTACTGCATCCCTCACCAATACACATTGACGAATTCATACGGAAATTGCATGGCGATGAAATACTATGGGTTCTATGACTTCTCCTTCTAAATCGCGTATCGTTTCTATGGAAACGTCTGGCTTTTCTTTTGCGATACGACAATCACATTTCCGATCCTTTAATCCGTCTTTACTGCATCCCTCACTAATACACATTGACGAATTCACACGGAAATTGCGTCGCCATGAAATACTATGGGTTCTATGACTTCTCCTTCTAAATCGAGTAACGTTTCTATGGAAACGACAGGATTTTCTTTTGGGATACGACAATCACATTTCCGATGCACTAATCCGTCTTTACTGCATCCCTCACTAATACACATTGACGAATTCATACGGAAATTGCGTCGCTATGGAATACTATGGGTTCTATGACTTCTCCTTCTAAATCGAGTATCGTTTCTATGGAAACGACTGGCTTTTCTTTTGCGATACGACAATCACATCTCCGATCCACTAATCCGTCTTTACTGCATCCCTCACTAATACACATTGACGAATTCATACGGAAATTGCGTCGCTATGAAATACTATTGGTTCTATGACTTCTCCTTCTAAATCGAGTATCGTTTCTATGGAAACGACTGGCTTTTCCTTTGCGATACGACAATCACATTTCCGATCCACTAATCCTTCTTAACTGCATCCCTAACTCCCACTCATTGACGAATTCACACGGAAACTGCGTCGCCATAAAATACAATGGGTTCTATGACTTCTCCTCCTAAATCGAGTAACGTTTCTATGGAAACGACAAAATTTTCTTTTGGGATACGACAATCACATTTCCGATCCACTAATCCGTCTTTACTGCATCCCTCACTAATACACATTGACGAATTCACACGGAAATTGCGTCGCCATGAAATACTATGGGTTATATGGCTTCTCCTTCTAAATCGAGTATCGCTTCTATGGAAACGACTGGCTTTTCTTTTTCGATACGAGTATCTCCCTCTCGATGCACTAATCCTTCTTTACTGCATCCCTCACTCCCACTCATTGACGAATTCACACGGAAATTGCTTCGCTATGAAATACTATGGGTTCTATGACTTCTCCTTCTAAATCGAGTATCGTTTCTATGGAAACGACTGGCTTTTCTTTTGCGATACGAGTATCTCCCTCTCGATGCACTAATCCTTCTTTACTGCATCCCTCACTCCCACTCATTGACGAATTCAGACGGAAATTGCGTCGCCATGAAATACTATGGGTTCTATGGCTTCTCCTTCTAAATCGAGTATCGTTTCTATGGAAACGACTGGCTTTTCTTTTGCGATACGACAATCACATTTCCTATCCACTAATCCGTCTTTACAGCATCCCTCACTAATACACATTGACGAATTCACACGGAAATTGCGTCGCCATGAAATACTATGGGTTCTATGACTTCTCCTTCTAAATCGTGTAACGTTTCTATGGAAACGACAGGATTTTCTTTTGGGATACGACAATCACATTTCAGGCCCACTAATCCGTCTTTACTGCATCCCTCACTAATACACATTGACGAATTCACACGGAAATTGCGTCGCCATGAAATACTATGGGTTCTATGACTTCTCGTTCTAAATCGAGTAACGTTTCTATGGAAACGACAGGATTTTCTTTTGGGATACGACAATCACATTTCCGATCAAATAATCCGTCTTTACTGCATCCCTCACTAATACACATTGACGAATTCATACGGAAATTGCGTCGCTATGAAATACTATGGGTTCTATGACTTCTCCTTCTAAATCGAGTATCGTTTCTATGGAAACGACTGGCTTTTCTTTTGCGATACGACAAACACATTTCCGATCCACTAATCCGTCTTTACTGCATCCCTCACTAATACACATTGACGAATTCATACGGAAATTGCGTCGCTATGAAATACTATGGGTTCTATGACTTCTCCTTCTAAATCGAGTATCGTTTCTATGGAAACGACTGGCTTTTCTTTTGCGATACGACAATCACATTTCCGATCCACTAATCCGTCTTTACTGCATCCCAAACTAATACACATTGACGAATTCATACGGAAATTGCGTCGCTATGAAATACTATGGGTTCTACATCTACATCTACATTGATACTCCGCAAGCCACCCAACGGTGTGTGGCGGAGGGCACTTTACGTGCCACTGTCATTACCTCCCTTTCCTGTTCCAGTCGCGTATGGTTCGCGGGAAGAACGACTGTCTGAAAGCCTCCGTGCGCGCTCTAATCTCTCTAATTTTACATTCGTGATCTCCTCGGGAAGTATAAGTAGGGGGAAGCAATATATTCGATACCTCATCCAGAAACGCACCCTCTCGAAACCTGGCGAGCAAGCTACACCGCGATGCAGAGCGCCTCTCTTGCAGAGTCTGCCACTTGAGTTTATTAAACATCTCCGTAACGCTATCACGGTTACCAAATAACCCAGTGACGAAACGCGCCGCTCTTCTTTGGATCTTCTCTATCTCCTCCGTCAACCCGACCTGGTACGGATCCCACACTGATGAGCAATACTCAAGTATAGGTCGAACGAGTGTTTTGTAAGCCACCTCCTTTGTTGATGGACTACATTTTCTAAGCACTCTCCCAATGAATCTCAACCTGGTACCCGCCTTACCAACAATTAGTTTTATATGATCATTCCACTTCAAATCGTTCCGTACGCATACTCCCAGATATTTTACAGAAGTAACTGCTACCAGTGTTTGTTCCGCTATCATATAATCATACAATAAAGGATCCTTCTTTCTATGTATTCGCAATACATTACATTTGTCTATGTTAAGGGTCAGTTGCCACTCCCTGCACCAAGTGCCTATCCGCTGCAGATCTTCCTGTATTTCGCTACAATTTTCTAATGCAGCAACTTCTCTGTATACTACAGCATCATCCGCGAAAAGCCGCATGGAACTTCCGACACTATCTACTAAGTCATTTATATATATTGTGAAAAGCAATGGTCCCATAACACTCCCCTGTGGCACGCCAGAGGTTACTTTAACGTCTGTAGACGTCTCTCCATTGATAACAACATGTTGTGTTCTGTTTGCTAAAAACTCTTCAATCCAGCCACACAGCTGGTCTGATATTCCGTAGGCTCTTACTTTGTTTATCAGGCGACAGTGCGGAACTGTATCGAACGCCTTCCGGAAGTCAAGAAAAATAGCATCTACCTGGGAGCCTGTATCTAATATTTTCTGGGTCTCATGAACAAATAAGGCGAGTTGGGTCTCACACGATCGCTGTTTCCGGAATCCATGTTGATTCCTACATAGTTCTATGACTTCTCCTTCTAAATCGCGTATCGTTTCTATGGAAACGACTGGCTTTTCTTTTGCGATACGACAATCACATTTCCGATCCTTTAATCCGTCTTTACTGCATCCCTCACTAATACACATTGACGAATTCACACGGAAATTGCGTCGCCATGAAATACTATGGGTTCTATGACTTCTCCTTCTAAATCGAGTAACGTTTCTATGGAAACGACAGGATTTTCTTTTGGGATACGACAATCACATTTCCGATCCACTAATCCGTCTTTACTGCATCCCTCACTAATACACATTGACGAATTCATACGGAAATTGCGTCGCTATGAAATACTATGGGTTCTATGACTTCTCCTTCTAAATCGAGTATCGTTTCTATGGAAACGACTGGCTTTTCCTTTGCGATACGACAATCACATTTCCGATCCACTAATCCGTCTTTACTGCATCCCTCACTAATACACATTGACGAATTCATACGGAAATTGCGTCGCTATGAAATACCATGGGTTCTATAACTTCTCCCTCTAAATCGAGTATCGTTTCTATGGAAACGACTGGCTTTTCTTTTGCGATACGAGTATCTCCCTCTCGATGCACTAATCCTTCTTTACTGCATCCCTCACACCCACTCATTGACGAATTCACACGGAAATTGCGTCGCCATGAAATACTATGGGTTCTATGACTTCTCCTTCTAAATCGAGTATCGTTTCTATGGAAACGACTGGCTTTTCTTTTGCGATATGAGTATCTCCCTCTCGATCCACTAATCCTTCTTTACTGCATCCCTCACTCCCACTCATTGACGAATTCACACGGAAATTGCGTCGCTATGAAATACTATGGGTTCTATGACTTCTCCTTCTAAATCGAGTATCGTTTCTATGGAAACGACTGGCTTTTCTATTGCGATACGAGTATCTCCCTCTCGATGCACTAATCCTTCTTTACTGCATCCCTCACTCCCACTCATTGACGAATTCACACGGAAATTGCGTCGCCATGAAATACTATGTGTTCTATGGCTTCTCCTTCTAAATCGAGTAACGTTTCTATAGAAACGACTGGATTTTCTTTTGGGATACGACAATCACATTTCCGATCCACTAATCCGTCTTTACTGCATCCCTCACTAATACACATTGACGAATTCACACGGAAATTGCGTCGCCATGAAATACTATGGGTTCTATGACTTCTCCTTCTAAATCGAGTAACATTTCTATGGAAACGACTTGCTTTTCTTTTGCGATACGACAATCACATTTCCGATCCACTAATCCGTCTTTACTGCATCCCTCACTAATACACATTGACGAATTCATACGGAAATTGCGTCGCTATGGAATACTATGGGTTCTATGACTTCTCCTTCTAAATCGAGTGTCGTTTCTATGGAAACGACTGGCTTTTCTTTTGCGATACGAGTATCTCCCTCTCGATGCACTAATCCTTCTTTACTGCATCCCTCACTCCCACTCATTGACGAATTCACACGGAAATTGCGTCGCCATGAAATACTATGGGTTCTATGACTTCTCCTTCTAAATCGAGTATCGTTTCTATGGAAATAACTGGCTTTTCTTTTACGATACGACAATCACATTTCCGATCCACTAATCCGTCTTTACTGCATCCCTCACTAATACACATTGAAGAATTCTCACGGAAATTGCGTCGCCATGAAATACTATGGGTTCTATGACTTCTCTTTCTAAATCGAGTATCGTTTCTATGGAAACGACTCGCTTTTCTTTTGCGATACGACAATCACATTTCCGATCCACTAATCCGTCTTTACTGCATCCCTAACTAATACACATTGACGAATTCATACGGAAATTGCGTCGCAATGAAATACTATGGGTTCTATGACTTCTCCTTCTAAATCGCGTATCGTTTCTATGGAAACGACTGGCTTTTCTTTTGCGATACGACAATCACATTTCCGATCCTTTAATCCGTCTTTACTGCATCCCTCACTAATACACATTGACGAATTCACATGGAAATTGCGTCGCCATGAAATACTATGGGTTCTATGACTTCTCCTTCTAAATCGAGTAACGTTTCTATGGAAACGACAGGATTTTCTTTTGGGATACGACAATCACATTTCCGATCCACTAATCCGTCTTTACTGCATCCCTCACTAATACACATTGACGAATTCATACGGAAATTGCGTCGCTATGAAATACTATGGGTTCTATGATTTCTCCTTCTAAATCGAGTATCGTTTCTATGGAAACGACTGGCTTTTCCTTTGCGATACGACAATCACATTTCCGATCCACTAATCCGTCTTTACTACATCCCTCACTAATACACATTGACGAATTCATACGGAAATTGCGTCGCTATGAAATACTATGGGTTCTATGACTTCTCCTTCTAAATCGAGTATCGTTTCTATGGAAACGACTGGCTTTTCTTTTGCGATACGAGTATCTCCCTCTCGGTGCACTAATCCTTCTTTACTGCATCCCTCACACCCACTCATTGACGAATTCACACGGAAATTGCGTCGCCATGAAATACTATGGGTTCTATGACTTCTCCTTCTAAATCGAGTATCGTTTCTATGGAAACGACTGGCTTTTCCTTTGCGATATGAGTATCTCCCTCTCGATCCACTAATCCTTCTTTACTGCATCCCTCACTCCCACTCATTGACGAATTCACACGGAAATTGCGTCGCTATGAAATACTGTGGGTTCTATGACTTCTCCTTCTAAATCGAGTATCGTTTCTATGGAAACGACTGGCTTTTCTTTTGCGATACGAGTATCTCAGTCTCGATGCACTAATCCTTCTTTACTGCATCCCTCACTCCCACTCATTGACGAATTCACACGGAAATTGCGTCGCCATGAAATACTATGGGTTCTATGACTTCTCCTTCTAAATCGAGTAACGTTTCTATAGAAACGACTGGATTTTCTTTTGGGATACGACAATCACATTTCCGATCCACTAATCCGTCTTTACTGCATCCCTCACTAATACACATTGATGAATTCATACGGAAATTGCGTCGCTATGAAATACTATGGGTTCTATGACTTCTCCTTCTAAATCGAGTGTCGTTTCTATGGAAACGACTGGCTTTTCTTTTGCGATACGAGTATCTCCCTCTCGATGCACTAATCCTTCTTTACTGCATCCCTCACTCCCACTCATTGACGAATTCACACGGAAATTGCGTCGCCATGAAATACTATGGGTTCTATGACTTCTCCTTCTAAATCGAGTATCGTTTCAATGGAAATAACTGGCTTTTCTTTTGCTATACGACAATCACATTTCCGATCCACTAATCCGTCTTTACTGCATCCCTCACTAATACACACTGACGAATTCTCACGGAAATTGCGTCGCCATGAAATACTATGGGTTCTATGACTTCTCCTTCTAAATCGAGTATCGTTTCTATGGAAACGACTGGCTTTTCTTTTGCGATACGACAATCACATTTCCGATCCACTAATCCGTCTTTACTGCATCCCTCACTAATACACATTGACGAATTCATACGGAAATTGCGTCGCTATGGAATACTATGGGTTCTATGACTTCTCCTTCTAAATCGAGTGTCGTTTCTATGGAAACGACTGGCTTTTCTTTTGCGATACGAGTATCTCCCTCTCGATGCACTAATCCTTCTTTACTGCATCCCTCACTCCCACTCATTGACGAATTCACACGGAAATTGCGTCGCCATGAAATACTATGGGTTCTATGACTTCTCCTTCTAAATCGAGTATCGTTTCTATGGAAATAACTGGCTTTTCTTTTACGATACGACAAGCACATTTCCGATCCACTAATCCGTCTTTACTGCATCCCTCACTAATACACATTGACGAATTCTCACGGAAATTGCGTCGCCATGAAATACTATGGGTTCTATGACTTCTCCTTCTAAATCGAGTATCGTTTCTATGGAAACGACTGGCTTTTCTTTTGCGATACGACAATCACATTTCCGATCCACTAATCCGTCTTTACTGCATCCCTCACTAATACACATTGACGAATTCATACGGAAATTGCGTCGCTATGGAATACTATGGGTTCTATGACTTCTCCTTCTAAATCGAGTATCGTTTCTATGGAAACGACTCGCTTTTCTTTTGCGATACGACAATCACATTTCCGATCCACTAATCCGTCTTTACTGCATCCCTCACTAATACACATTGACGAATTCATACGGAAATTGCGTCGCTATGGAATACTATGGGTTCTATGACTTCTCCTTCTAAATCGAGTTACGTTTCTATGGAAACGACTGGCTTTTCTTTTGCGATACGAGTATCTCCCTCTCGATGCACTAATCCTCCTTTGCTGCATCCCTCACTCCTACTCATTGACGAATTCACACGGAAACTGCGTCGTCATGAAATACTTTGGGTTCTATGACTTCTCCTTCTAAATCGAGTAACGTTTCTATGGAAACGACAGGATTTTCTTTTGGGATGCGACAATCACATTTCCGATCCACTAATCCGTCTTTACTGCATCCCTCACTAATACACATTGACGAATTCATACGGAAATTGCGTCGCTATGAAATACTATGGGTTCTATGACTTCTCCTTCTAAATCGAGTATCGTTTCTATGTAAACGACTGGCTTTTCTTTTGCGATACGAGTATCTCCCTCTCGATGCTCTAATCCTTCTTTACTGCATCCCTCACTCCCACTCATTGACGAATTCACACGGAAATTGCGTCGCTATGAAATACTATGGGTTCTATGACTTCTCCTTCTAAATCGAGTATCGTTTCTATGGAAACGACTGGCTTTTCTTTTGCGATACGAGTATCTCCCTCTCGATGCACTAATCCTTTTTTACTGCATCCCTCACACCCACTCATTGACGAATTCACACGGAAATTGCGTCGCTATGAAATACTATGGGTTCTATGACTTCTCCTTCTAAATCGAGTAACGTTTCTATGGAAACGACTGGCTTTTCTTTTGCGATACGAGTATCTCCCTCTCGATCCACTAATCCTTCTTTACTGCATCCCTCACTCCCACTCATTGACGAATTCACACGGAAATTGCGTCGCCATGAAATACTATGGGGTCTATGACTTCTCCTTCTAAATCGAGTAACGTTTCTATGGAAACGACAGGATTTTCTTTTGCGATACGAGTATCTCCCTCTCGATGCACTAATCCTTCTTTACTGCATCCCTCACTCCCACTCATTGACGAATTCACACGGAAATTGCGTCGCCATGAAATACTATGGGTTCTATGACTTCTCCTTCTAAATCGAGTAACGTTTCTATGGAAACGACAGGATTTTCTTTTGGGATACGACAATCACATTTCCGATCCACTAATCCGTCTTTACTGCATCCCTCACTAATACACATTGACGAATTCATACGGAAATTACGTCGCTATGAAATACTATGGATTCTATGACTTCTCCTTCTAAATCGAATATTGTTTCTATGGAAACGACTGGCTTTTCTTTTGCGATACGAGTATCTCCCTCTCGATGCACTAATCCTTCTTTACTGCATCCCTAACTCCCACTCATTGACGAATTCACACGGAAATTGCGTCGCCATGAAATACTATGGGTTCTATGACTTCTCCTTCTAAATCGAGTAACGTTTCTATGGAAACGACAGGATTTTCTTTAGGGATACGACAATCACATTTCCGCTCCACTAATCCGTCTTTACTGCATCCCTCACTAATACACATTGACGAATTCACACGGAAATTGCGTCGCCATGAAATTCTATGGGTTCTATGACTTCTCCTTCTAAATCGAGTAACGTTTCTATGGAAACGACAGGATTTACTTTTGGGATACGACAATCACATTTCCGATCCACTAATCCGTCTTTACTGCATCCCTCACTAATACACATTGACGAATTCACACGGAAATTGCGTCGCCATGAAATACTATGGGTTCTATGACTTCTTCTTCTAAATCGAATATCGTTTCTATGGAAACGACTGGCTTTTCTTTTGCGATACGAGTATCTCCCTCTCGATGCACTAATCCTTCTTTACTGCATCCCTCACTCCCACTCATTGACGAATTCACACGGAAATTGCGTCGCCATGAAATACTATGGGTTCTATGACTTCTCCTTCTAAATCGAGTAACGTTTCTATGGAAACGACAGGATTTTCTTTAGGGATACGACAGTCACATTTCCGATCCACTAATCCGTCTTTACTGCATCCCTCACTAATACACATTGACGAATTCACACGGAAATTGCGTCGCCATGAAATACTATGGGTTCTATGACTTCTCCTTCTAAATCGAGTATCGTTTCTATGGAAACGACTGGCTTTTCTTTTGCGATACGAGTATCTCCCTCTCGATTCTCTAATCCTTCTTTACTGCATCCCTCACTCCCACTCATTGACGAATTCACACGGAAATTGCGTCGCTATGAAATACTATGGGTTCTATGACTTCTCCTTCTAAATCGAGTATCGTTTCTATGGAAACGACAGGAATTTCTTTTGCGATACGAGTATCTCCCTCTCGAAGAACTAATCCTTCTTTACTGCATCCCTCACTCCCACTCATTGACGAATTCACACGGAAATTGCGTCGCTATGAAATACTATGGGTTCTATGACTTCTCCTTCTAAATCGAGTATCGTTTCTATGGAAACGACTGGCTTTTCTTTTGCGATACGAGTATCTCCCTCTCGATGCACTAATCCTTCTTTACTGCATCCCTCACACCCACTCATTGACAAATTCACACGGAAATTGCGTCGCTATGAAATACTATGGGTTCTATGACTTCTCCTTCTAAATCGAGTAACGTTTCTATGGAAACGACTGGCTTTTCTTTTGCGATACGAGTATCTCCCTCTCGATCCACTAATCCTTCTTTACTGCATCCCTCACTCCCACTCATTGACGAATTCACACGGAAATTGCGTCGCCATGAAAAACTATGGGTTCTATGACTTCTCCTTCTAAATCGAGTAACGTTTCTATGGAAACGACAGGATTTTCTTTTGCGATACGAGTATCTCCCTCTCGATGCACTAATCCTTCTTTACTGCATCCCTCACTCCCACTCATTAACGAATTCACACGGAAATTGCGTCGCAATGAAATACTATGGGTTCTATGATTTCTCCTTCTAAATCGAGTAACGTTTCTATGGAAACGACAGGATTGTCTTTTGGGATACGACAATCACATTTCCGATCCACTAATCCGTCTTTACTGCATCCCTAACTAATACACACTGACGAATTCACACGGAAATTACGTCGCTATGAAATACTATGGTTCTATGACTTCTCCTTCTAAATCGAATATCGTTTCTATGGAAACGACTGGCTTTTCTTTTGCGATACGAGTATCTCCCTCTCGATGCACTAATCCTTCTTTACTGCATCCCTCACTCCCACTCATTGACGAATTCACACGGAAATTGCGTCGCCATGAAATACTATGGGTTCTATGACTTCTCCTTCTAAATCGAGTAACGTTTCTATGGAAACGACAGGATTTTCTTTAGAGATACGACAATCACATTTCCGATCCACTAATCCGTCTTTACTGCATCCCTCACTAATACACATTGACGAATTCACACGGAAATTGCGTCGCCATGAAATACTATGGGTTCTATGACTTCTCCTTCTAAATCGAGTAACGTTTCTATGGAAACGACAGGATTTACTTTTGGGATACGACAATCACATTTCCGATCCACTAATCCGTCTTTACTGCATCCCACACTAATACACATTGACGAATTCACACGGAAACTGAGTCGCCATGAAATACTATGGGTTCTATGACTTCTCCTTCTAAATCGAGTAACGTTTCTATGGAAACGACAGGATTTTCTTTTGGGATACGACAATCACATTTCCGATCCACTAATACGTCTTTACTGCATCCCTCACTAATACACATTGACGAATTCACACGGAAATTGCGTCGCCATGAAATACTATGGGTTCTATGACTTCTCCTTCTAAATCGAGTAACGTTTCTATGGAAATGACAGGATTTTCTTTTGGGATACGACAATCACATTTCCGATCCACTAATCCGTCTTTACTGCATCCCTCACTAATACACATTGACGAATTCACACGGAAATTGCGTCGCCATGAAATACTATGGGTTCTATGACTTCTCCTTCTAAATCGAGTAACGTTTCTAAGGAAACGACAGGACTTTCTTTTGGGATACGACAATCACATTTCCGATCCACTAATCCGTCTTTACTGCATCCTTCACTAATACACATTGCCGAATTCACACGGAAATTGCGCCGCCATGAAATACTATGGGTTCTATGACTTCTCCTTCTAAATTGAGTAACGTTTCTATGGAAACGACAGGATTTTCTTTTGGGATACGACAATCACATTTCCGATCCACTAATCCGTCTTTACTGCTTCCCTCACTAATACACATTGACGAATTCACACGGATATTGCGTCGCTATGAAATACTATGGGTTCTATGACTTCTCCTTCTAAATCGAGTATCGTTTCTATGGAAACGACTGGCTTTTCTTTTGCGATACGACAATCACATTTCCGATCCACTAATCCGTCTTTACTGCATCCCTCACTAATACACATTGACGAATTCATACGGAAATTGCGTCGCTATGAAATACTATGGGTTCTATGACTTCTCCTTCTAAATCGAGTATCGTTTCTATGGAAACGACTGGCTTTTCTTTTGCGATACGAGTATCTCCCTCTCGATGCACTAATCCTTCTTTACTGCATTCCTCACTCCCAGTCATTGACGAATTCACACGGAAATTGCGTCGCCATGAAATACTATGGGTTCTATGACTTCTATTTCTAAATCGAGTAACGTCTCTATGGAAACGACAGGATTTTCTTTTGGGATACGACAATCACATTTCCGATCCACTAATCCGTCTTTACTGCATTCCTCACTAATACACATTGACGAATTCATACGGAAATTGCGTCGCTATGAAATACTATGGGTTCTATGACTTCTCCTTCTAAATCGAGTATCGTTCCTATGGAAACGACTGGCTTTTCTTTTGCGATGCGAGTATCTCCCTCTCGATGCACTAATCCTTCTTTACTGCATCCCTCACTCCCACTCATTGACGAATTCACACGGAAATTGCGTCGCTATGAAATACTATGGGTTCTATGACTTCTCCTTCTAAATCGAGTAACGTTTCTATGGAAACGACTTGCTTTTCTTTTGCGATACGAGTATCTCCCTCTCGATGCACTAATCCTTCTTTACTGCATCCCTCACTCCCACTCATTGACGAATTCACACGGAAATTGCGTCGCCATGAAATACTGTGGGTTCTATGACTTCTCCTTCTAAATCGAGTAACGTTTCTATGTAAACGACAGGATTTTCTTTTGGGATACGACAATCACATTTCCGATCCACTAATCCGTCTTTACTGCATCCCTCACTAATACACATTGACGAATTCATACGGAAATTGCGTCGCTATGAAATACTATGGGTTCTATCACTTCTCCTTCTAAATCGAGTCTCGTTTCTATGGAAACGACTGGCTTTTCTTTTGCGATATGAGTATCTCCCTCTCGATGCTCTAATCCTTCTTTACTGCATCCCTCACTCCCACTCATTGTCGAATTCAGACGGAAATTGCGTCGCTATGAAATACTATGGGTTCTATGACTTCTCCTTCTAAATCGAGTAACGTTTCTATGGAAACGACTGGCTTTTCTTTTGCGATACGAGTATCTCCCTCTCGATGCACTAATCCTTCTTTACTGCATCCCTCACTCCCACTCATTGACGAATTCACACGGAAATTGCGTCGCCATGAAATACTATGGGTTCTATGACTTCTCCTTCTAAATCGAGTAACGTTTCTATGGAAACGACAGGACTTTCTTTGGGATACGACAATCACATTTCCGATCCACTAATCCGTCTTTACTGCATCCCTCACTAATACACATTGACGAATTCATACGGAAATTGCGTCGCTATGAAATACTATGCGTTCTATGACTTCTCCTTCTAAATCGAGTATCGTTTCTATGGAAACGGCTGGCTTTTCTTTTGCGATACGAGTATCTCCCTCTCGATGCTCTAATCCTTCTTTACTGCATCCCTCACTCCCACTCATTGACGAATTCACACGGAAATTGCGTCGCTATGAAATACTATGGGTTCTATGACTTCTCCTTCTAAATCGAGTAACGTTTCTATGGAAACGACTGGCTTTTCTTTTGCGATACGAGTATCTCCCTCTCGATGCACTAATCCTTCTTTACTGCATCCCTCACTCCCACTCATTGACGAATTCACACAGAAATTGCGTCGCCATGAAATACTATGGGTTCTATGACTTCTCCTTCTAAATCGAGTAACGTTTCTATGGAAACGACGGGATTTACTTTTGGGATACGACAATCACATTTCCGATCCACTAATCCGTCTTTACTGCATCCCTCACTAATACACATTGACGAATTCACACGGAAATTGCGTCGCCATGAAATACTATGGGTTCTATGACTTCTCCTTCTAAATCGAGTAACGTTTCTATGGAAACGACTTGCTTTTCTTTTGCGATACGAGTATCTCCCTCTCGATGCACTAATCCTTCTTTACTGCATCCCTCACTCCCACTCATTAACGAATTCACACGGAAATTGCGTCGCAATGAAATACTATGGGTTCTATGACTTCTCCTTCTAAATCGAGTAACGTTTCTATGGAAACGAAAGGATTGTCTTTTGGGATACGACAATCACATTTCCGATCCACTAATCCGTCTTTACTGCATCCCTCACTAATACACATTGACGAATTCACACGGAAATTACGTCGCTATGAAATACTATGGGTTCTATGACTTCTCCTTCTAAATCGAATATCGTTTCTATGGAAACGACTGGCTTTTCTTTTGCGATACGAGTATCTCCCTCTCGATGCACTAATCCTTCTTTACTGCATCCCTCACTCCCACTCATTGACGAATTCACACGGAAATTGCGTCGCCATGAAATACTGTGGGTTCTATGACTTCTCCTTCTAAATCGAGTAACGTTTCTATGTAAACGACAGGATTTTCTTTTGGGATACGACAATCACATTTCCGATCCACTAATCCGTCTTTACTGCATCCCTCACTAATACACATTGACGAATTCATACGGAAATTGCGTCGCTATGAAATACTATGGGTTCTATCACTTCTCCTTCTAAATCGAGTCTCGTTTCTATGGAAACGACTGGCTTTTCTTTTGCGATATGAGTATCTCCCTCTCGATGCTCTAATCCTTCTTTACTGCATCCCTCACTCCCAGTCATTGACGAATTCAGACGGAAATTGCGTCGCTATGAAATACTATGGGTTCTATGACTTCTCCTTCTAAATCGAGTAACGTTTCTATGGAAACGACTGGCTTTTCTTTTGCGATACGAGTATCTCCCTCTCGATGCACTAATATTTCTTTACTGCATCCCTCACTCCCACTCATTGACGAATTCACACGGAAATTGCGTCGCCATTAAATACTATGGGTTCTATGACTTCTCCTTCTAAATCGAGTAACGTTTCTATGGAAACGACAGGACTTTCTTTGGGATACGACAATCACATTTCCGATCCACTAATCCGTCTTTACTGCATCCCTCACTAATACACATTGACGAATTCATACGGAAATTGCGTCGCTATGAAATACTATGGGTTCTATGACTTCTCCTTCTAAATCGAGTATCGTTTCTATGGAAACGACTGGCTTTTCTTTTGCGATACGAGTATCTCCCTCTCGATGCTCTAATCCTTCTTTACTGCATCCCTCACTCCCACTCATTGACGAATTCACACGGAAATTGCGTCGCTATGAAATACTATGGGTTCTATGACTTCTCCTTCTAAATCGAGTAACGTTTCTATGGAAACGACTGGCTTTTCTTTTGCGATACGAGTATCTCCCTCTCGATGCACTAATCCTTCTTTACTGCATCCCTCACTCCCACTCATTGACGAATTCACACAGAAATTGCGTCGCCATGAAATACTATGGGTTCTATGACTTCTCCTTCTAAATCGAGTAACGTTTCTATGGAAACGACGGGATTTACTTTTGGGATACGACAATCACATTTCCGATCCACTAATCCGTCTTTACTGCATCCCTCACTAATACACATTGACGAATTCACACGGAAATTGCGTCGCCATGAAATACTATGGGTTCTATGACTTCTCCTTCTAAATCGAGTAACGTTTCTATGGAAACGACTTGCTTTTCTTTTGCGATACGAGTATCTCCCTCTCGATGCACTAATCCTTCTTTACTGCATCCCTCACTCCCACTCATTAACGAATTCACACGGAAATTGCGTCGCAATGAAATACTATGGGTTCTATGACTTCTCCTTCTAAATCGAGTAACGTTTCTATGGAAACGACAGGATTGTCTTTTGGGATACGACAATCACATTTCCGATCCACTAATCCGTCTTTACTGCATCCCTCACTAATACACATTGACGAATTCTCACGGAAATTACGTCGCTATGAAATACTATGGGTTCTATGACTTCTCCTTCTAAATCGAATATCGTTTCTATGGAAACGACTGGCTTTTCTTTTGCGATACGAGTATCTCCCTCTCGATGCACTAATCCTTCTTTACTGCATCCCTCACTCCCACTCATTGACGAATTCACACGGAAATTGCGTCGCCATGAAATACTATGGGTTCTATGACTTCTCCTTCTAAATCGAGTAACGTTTCTATGGAAACGACAGGATTTTCTTTAGAGATACGACAATCACATTTCCGATCCACTAATCCGTCTTTACTGCATCCCTCACTAATACTCATTGACGAATTCACACGGAAATTGCGTCGCCATGAAATACTATGGGTTCTATGACTTCTCCTTCTAAATCGAGTAACCTTTCTATGGAAACGACAGGATTTACTTTTGGGATACGACAATCACATTTCCGATCCACTAATCCGTCTTTACTGCATCCCTCACTAATACACATTGACGAATTCACACGGAAATTGCGTCGCCATGAAATACTATGGGTTCTATGACTTCTCCTTCTAAATCGAGTAACGTTTCTATGGAAACGAAAGGATTTTCTTTTGGGATACGACAATCACATTTCCGATCCACTAATCCGTCTTTACTGCATCCCTCACTAATACACATTGACGAATTCACACGGAAAATGCGTCGCCATGAAATACTATGGGTTCTATGACTTCTCCTTCTAAATCGAGTAACGTTTCTAAGGAAACGAAAGGATTTTCTTTTGGGATACGACAATCACATTTCCGATCCACTAATCCGTCTTTACTGCATCCCTCACTAATACACATTGACGAATTCACACGGAAATTGCGTCGCCACGAAATACTATGGGTTCTATGACTTCTCCTTCTAAATCGAGTAACGTTTCTAAGGAAACGACAGGATTTTCTTTTGGGATACGACAATCACATTTCCGATCCACTAATCCGTCTTTACTGCATCCCTCACTAATACACATTGACGAATTCACACGGAAATTGCGCCGCCATAAAATACTATGGGTTCTATGACTTCTCCTTCTAAATCGAGTAACGTTTCTATGGAAACGACAGGATTTTCTTTTGGGATACGACAATCACATTTCCGATCCACTAATCCGTCTTTACTGCTTCCCTCACTAATACACATTGACGAATTCACACGGATATTGCGTCGCTATGAAATACTATGGGTTCTATGACTTCTCCTTCTAAATCGAGTATCGTTTCTATGGAAACGACTGGCTTTTCTTTTGCGATACGACAATCACATTTCCGATCCACTAATCCGTCTTTACTGCATCCCTCACTAATACACATTGACGAATTCATACGGAAATTGCGTCGCTATGAAATACTATGGGTTCTATGACTTCTCCTTCTAAATCGAGTATCGTTTCTATGGAAACGACTGGCTTTTCTTTTGCGATACGAGTATCTCCCTCTCGATGCACTAATCCTTCTTTACTGCATCCCTCACTCCCAGTCATTGACGAATTCAAACGGAAATTGCGTCGCCATGAAATACTATGGGTTCTATGACTTCTATTTCTAAATCGAGTAACGTCTCTATGGAAACGACAGGATTTTCTTTTGGGATACGACAATCACATTTCCGATCCACTAATCCGTCTTTACTGCATCCCTCACTCCCACTCATTGACGAATTCACACGGAAATGGCGTCGCTATGAAATACTATGGGTTCTATGACTTCTCCTTCTAAATCGAGTAACGTTTCTATGGAAACGACTTGCTTTTCTTTTGCGATACGAGTATCTCCCTCTCGATGCACTAATCCTTCTTTACTGCATCCCTCACTCCCACTCATTGACGAATTCACACGGAAATTGCGTCGCCATGAAATACTATGGGTTCTATGACTCCTCCTTCTAAATCGAGTAACGTTTCTATGGAAACGACTGGCTTTTCTTTTGCGATACGAGTATCTCCCTCTCGATGCACTAATCCTTCTTTACTGCATCCCTCACTCCCACTCATTGACGAATTCACACAGAAATTGCGTCGCCATGAAATACTATGGGTTCTATGACTTCTCCTTCTAAATCGAGTAACGTTTCTATGGAAACGACGGGATTTACTTTTGGGATACGACAATCACATTTCCGATCCACTAATCCGTCTTTACAGCATCCCTCACTAATACACATTGACGAATTCACACGGAAATTGCGTCGCCATGAAATACTATGGGTTCTATGACTTCTCCTTCTAAATCGAGTAATGTTTCTATGGAAACGACTTGCTTTTCTTTTGCGATACGAGTATCTCCCTCTCGATGCACTAATCCTTCTTTACTGCATCCCTCACTCCCACTCATTAACGAATTCACACGGAAATTGCGTCGCAATGAAATACTATGGGTTCTATGACTTCTCCTTCTAAATCGAGTAACGTTTCTATGGAAACGAAAGGATTGTCTTTTGGGATACGACAATCACATTTCCGATCCACTAATCCGTCTTTACTGCATCCCTCACTAATACACATTGACGAATTCACACGGAAATTACGTCGCTATGAAATACTATGGGTTCTATGACTTCTCCTTCTAAATCGAATATCGTTTCTATGGAAACGACTGGCTTTTCTTTTGCGATACGAGTATCTCCCTCTCGATGCGCTAATCCTTCTTTACTGCATCCCTCACTCCCACTCATTGACGAATTCACACGGAAATTGCGTCGCCATGAAATACTGTGGGTTCTATGACTTCTCCTTCTAAATCGAGTAACGTTTCTATGTAAACGACAGGATTTTCTTTTGGGATACGACAATCACATTTCCGATCCACTAATCCGTCTTTACTGCATCCCTCACTAATACACATTGACGAATTCATACGGAAATTGCGTCGCTATGAAATACTATGGGTTCTATCACTTCTCCTTCTAAATCGAGTCTCGTTTCTATGGAAACGACTGGCTTTTCTTTTGCGATATGAGTATCTCCCTCTCGATGCTCTAATCCTTCTTTACTGCATCCCTCACTCCCACTCATTGACGAATTCAGACGGAAATTGCGTCGCTATGAAATACTATGGGTTCTATGACTTCTCCTTCTAAATCGAGTAACGTTTCTATGGAAACGACTGGCTTTTCTTTTGCGATACGAGTATCTCCCTCTCGATGCACTAATCCTTCTTTACTGCATCCCTCACTCCCACTCATTGACGAATTCACACGGAAATTGCGTCGCCATGAAATACTATGGGTTCTATGACTTCTCCTTCTAAATCGAGTAACGTTTCTATGGAAACGACAGGACTTTCTTTGGGATACGACAATCACATTTCCGATCCACTAATCCGTCTTTACTGCATCCCTCACTAATACACATTGACGAATTCATACGGAAATTGCGTCGCTATGAAATACTATGCGTTCTATGACTTCTCCTTCTAAATCGAGTATCGTTTCTATGGAAACGACTGGCTTTTCTTTTGCGATACGAGTATCTCCCTCTCGATGCACTAATCCTTCTTTACTGCATTCCTCACTCCCAGTCATTGACGAATTCACACGGAAATTGCGTCGCCATGAAATACTATGGGTTCTATGACTTCTATTTCTAAATCGAGTAACGTCTCTATGGAAACGACAGGATTTTCTTTTGGGATACGACAATCACATTTCCGATCCACTAATCCGTCTTTACTGCATCCCTCACTAATACACATTGACGAATTCATACGGAAATTGCGTCGCTATGAAATACTATGGGTTCTATGACTTCTCCTTCTAAATCGAGTATCGTTCCTATGGAAACGACTGGCTTTTCTTTTGCGATGCGAGTATCTCCCTCTCGATGCACTAATCCTTCTTTACTGCATCCCTCACTCCCACTCATTGACGAATTCACACGGAAATTGCGTCGCTATGAAATACTATGGGTTCTATGACTTCTCCTTCTAAATCGAGTAACGTTTCTATGGAAACGACTTGCTTTTCTTTTGCGATACGAGTATCTCCCTCTCGATGCACTAATCCTTCTTTACTGCATCCCTCACTCCCACTCATTGACGAATTCACACGGAAATTGCGTCGCCATGAAATACTGTGGGTTCTATGACTTCTCCTTCTAAATCGAGTAACGTTTCTATGTAAACGACAGGATTTTCTTTTGGGATACGACAATCACATTTCCGATCCACTAATCCGTCTTTACTGCATCCCTCACTAATACACATTGACGAATTCATACGGAAATTGCGTCGCTATGAAATACTATGGGTTCTATCACTTCTCCTTCTAAATCGAGTCTCGTTTCTATGGAAACGACTGGCTTTTCTTTTGCGATATGAGTATCTCCCTCTCGATGCTCTAATCCTTCTTTACTGCATCCCTCACTCCCACTCATTGACGAATTCAGACGGAAATTGCGTCGCTATGAAATACTATGGGTTCTATGACTTCTCCTTCTAAATCGAGTAACGTTTCTATGGAAACGACTGGCTTTTCTTTTGCGATACGAGTATCTCCCTCTCGATGCACTAATACTTCTTTACTGCATCCCTCACTCCCACTCATTGACGAATTCACACGGAAATTGCGTCGCCATGAAATACTATGGGTTCTATGACTTCTCCTTCTAAATCGAGTAACGTTTCTATGGAAACGACAGGACTTTCTTTGGGATACGACAATCACATTTCCGATCCACTAATCCGTCTTTACTGCATCCCTCACTAATACACATTGACGAATTCATACGGAAATTGCGTCGCTATGAAATACTATGCGTTCTATGACTTCTCCTTCTAAATCGAGTATCGTTTCTATGGAAACGACTGGCTTTTCTTTTGCGATACGAGTATCTCCCTCTCGATGCTCTAATCGTTCTTTACTGCATCCCTCACTCCCACTCATTGACGAATTCACACGGAAATTGCGTCGCTATGAAATACTATGGGTTCTATGACTTCTCCTTCTAAATCGAGTAACGTTTCTATGGAAACGACTGGCTTTTCTTTTGCGATACGAGTATCTCCCTCTCGATGCACTAATCCTTCTTTACTGCATCCCTCACTCCCACTCATTGACGAATTCACACAGAAATTGCGTCGCCATGAAATACTATGGGTTCTATGACTTCTCCTTCTAAATCGAGTAACGTTTCTATGGAAACGACGGGATTTACTTTTGGGATACGACAATCACATTTCCGATCCACTAATCCGTCTTTACTGCATCCCTCACTAATACACATTGACGAATTCACACGGAAATTGCGTCGCCATGAAATACTATGGGTTCTATGACTTCTCCTTCTAAATCGAGTAACGTTTCTATGGAAACGACTTGCTTTTCTTTTGCGATACGAGTATCTCCCTCTCGATGCACTAATCCTTCTTTACTGCATCCCTCACTCCCACTCATTAACGAATTCACACGGAAATTGCGTCGCAATGAAATACTATGGGTTCTATGACTTCTCCTTCTAAATCGAGTAACGTTTCTATGGAAACGAAAGGATTGTCTTTTGGGATACGACAATCACATTTCCGATCCACTAATCCGTCTTTACTGCATCCCTCACTAATACACATTGACGAATTCACACGGAAATTACGTCGCTATGAAATACTATGGGTTCTATGACTTCTCCTTCTAAATCGAATATCGTTTCTATGGAAACGACTGGCTTTTCTTTTGCGATACGAGTATCTCCCTCTCGATGCACTAATCCTTCTTTACTGCATCCCTCACTCCCACTCATTGACGAATTCACACGGAAATTGCGTCGCCATGAAATACTGTGGGTTCTATGACTTCTCCTTCTAAATCGAGTAACGTTTCTATGTAAACGACAGGATTTTCTTTTGGGATACGACAATCACATTTCCGATCCACTAATCCGTCTTTACTGCATCCCTCACTAATACACATTGACGAATTCATACGGAAATTGCGTCGCTATGAAATACTATGGGTTCTATCACTTCTCCTTCTAAATCGAGTCTCGTTTCCATGGAAACGACTGGCTTTTCTTTTGCGATATGAGTATCTCCCTCTCGATGCTCTAATCCTTCTTTACTGCATCCCTCACTCCCACTCATTGACGAATTCAGACGGAAATTGCGTCGCTATGAAATACTATGGGTTCTATGACTTCTCCTTCTAAATCGAGTAACGTTTCTATGGAAACGACTGGCTTTTCTTTTGCGATACGAGTATCTCCCTCTCGATGCACTAATCCTTCTTTACTGCATCCCTCACTCCCACTCATTGACGAATTCACACGGAAATTGCGTCGCCATGAAATACTATGGGTTCTATGACTTCTCCTTCTAAATCGAGTAACGTTTCTATGGAAACGACAGGACTTTCTTTGGGATACGACAATCACATTTCCGATCCACTAATCCGTCTTTACTGCATCCCTCACTAATACACATTGACGAATTCATACGGAAATTGCGTCGCTATGAAATACTATGGGTTCTATGACTTCTCCTTCTAAATCGAGTATCGTTTCTATGGAAACGACTGGCTTTTCTTTTGCGATACGAGTATCTCCCTCTCGATGCTCTAATCCTTCTTTACTGCATCCCTCACTCCCACTCATTGACGAATTCACACGGAAATTGCGTCGCTATGAAATACTATGGGTTCTATGACTTCTCCTTCTAAATCGAGTAACGTTTCTATGGAAACGACTGGCTTTTCTTTTGCGATACGAGTATCTCCCTCTCGATGCACTAATCCTTCTTTACTGCATCCCTCACTCCCACTCATTGACGAATTCACACAGAAATTGCGTCGCCATGAAATACTATGGGTTCTATGACTTCTCCTTCTAAATCGAGTAACGTTTCTATGGAAACGACGGGATTTACTTTTGGGATACGACAATCACATTTCCGATCCACTAATCCGTCTTTACTGCATCCCTCACTAATACACATTGACGAATTCACACGGAAATTGCGTCGCCATGAAATACTATGGGTTCTATGACTTCTCCTTCTAAATCGAGTAACGTTTCTATCGAAACGACTTGCTTTTCTTTTGCGATACGAGTATCTCCCTCTCGATGCACTAATCCTTCTTTACTGCATCCCTCACTCCCACTCATTAACGAATTCACACGGAAATTGCGTCGCAATGAAATACTATGGGTTCTATGACTTCTCCTTCTAAATCGAGTAACGTTTCTATGGAAACGACAGGATTGTCTTTTGGGATACGACAATCACATTTCCGATCCACTAATCCGTCTTTACTGCATCCCTCACTAATACACATTGACGAATTCTCACGGAAATTACGTCGCTATGAAATACTATGGGTTCTATGACTTCTCCTTCTAAATCGAATATCGTTTCTATGGAAACGACTGGCTTTTCTTTTGCGATACGAGTATCTCCCTCTCGATGCACTAATCCTTCTTTACTGCATCCCTCACTCCCACTCATTGACGAATTCACACGGAAATTGCGTCGCCATGAAATACTATGGGTTCTATGACTTCTCCTTCTAAATCGAGTAACGTTTCTATGGAAACGACAGGATTTTCTTTAGAGATACGACAATCACATTTCCGATCCACTAATCCGTCTTTACTGCATCCCTCACTAATACACATTGACGAATTCACACGGAAATTGCGTCGCCATGAAATACTATGGGTTCTATGACTTCTCCTTCTAAATCGAGTAACCTTTCTATGGAAACGACAGGATTTACTTTTGGGATACGACAATCACATTTCCGATCCACTAATCCGTCTTTACTGCATCCCTCACTAATACACATTGACGAATTCACACGGAAATTGCGTCGCCATGAAATACTATGGGTTCTATGACTTCTCCTTCTAAATCGAGTAACGTTTCTATGGAAACGAAAGGATTTTCTTTTGGGATACGACAATCACATTTCCGATCCACTAATACGTCTTTACTGCATCCCTCACTAATACACATTGACGAATTCACACGGAAATTGCGTCGCCATGAAATACTATGGGTTCTATGACTTCTCCTTCTAAATCGAGTAACGTTTCTATGGAAACGAAAGGATTTTCTTTTGGGATACGACAATCACATTTCCGATCCACTAATCCGTCTTTACTGCATCCCTCACTAATACACATTGACGAATTCACACGGAAATTGCGTCGCCATGAAATACTATGGGTTCTATGACTTCTCCTTCTAAATCGAGTAACGTTTCTAAGGAAACAACAGGATTTTCTTTTGGGATACGACAATCACATTTCCGATCCACTAATCCGTCTTTACTGCATCCCTCACTAATACACATTGACGAATTCACACGGAAATTGCGCCGCCATAAAATACTATGGGTTCTATGACTTCTCCTTCTAAATCGAGTAACGTTTCTATGTGAACGACAGGATTTTCTTTTGGGATACGACAATCAAATTTCCGATCCACTAATCCGTCTTTACTGCTTCCCTCACTAATACACATTGACGAATTCACACGGATATTGCGTCGCTATGAAATACTATGGGTTCTATGACTTCTCCTTCTAAATCGAGTATCGTTTCTATGGAAACGACTGGCTTTTCTTTTGCGATACGACAATCACATTTCCGATCCACTAATCCGTCTTTACTGCATCCCTCACTAATACACATTGACGAATTCATACGGAAATTGCGTCGCTATGAAATACTATGGGTTCTATGACTTCTCCTTCTAAATCGAGTATCGTTTCTATGGAAACGACTGGCTTTTCTTTTGCGATACGAGTATCTCCCTCTCGATGCACTAATCCTTCTTTACTGCATCCCTCACTCCCAGTCATTGACGAATTCAAACGGAAATTGCGTCGCCATGAAATACTATGGGTTCTATGACTTCTATTTCTAAATCGAGTAACGTCTCTATGGAAACGACAGGATTTTCTTTTGGGATACGACAATCACATTTCCGATCCACTAATCCGTCTTTACTGCATCCCTCACTCCCACTCATTGACGAATTCACACGGAAATTGCGTCGCTATGAAATACTATGGGTTCTATGACTTCTCCTTCTAAATCGAGTAACGTTTCTATGGAAACGACTTGCTTTTCTTTTGCGATACGAGTATCTCCCTCTCGATGCACTAATCCTTCTTTACTGCATCCCTCACTCCCACTCATTGACGAATTCACACGGAAATTGCGTCGCCATGAAATACTATGGGTTCTATGACTCCTCCTTCTAAATCGAGTAACGTTTCTATGTAAACGACAGGATTTTCTTTTGGGATACGACAACCACATTTCCGATCCACTAATCCGTCTTTACTGCATCCCTCACTAATACACATTGACGAATTCATACGGAAATTGCGTCGCTATGAAATACTATGGGTTCTATCACTTCTCCTTCTAAATCGAGTATCGTTTCTATGGAAACGACTGGCTTTTCTTTTGCGATATGAGTATCTCCCTCTCGATGCTCTAATCCTTCTTTACTGCATCCCTCACTCCCACTCATTGACGAATTCACACGGAAATTGCGTCGCTATGAAATACTATGGGTTCTATGACTTCTCCTTCTAAATCGAGTAACGTTTCTATGGAAACGACTGTCTTTTCTTTTGCGATACGAGTATCTCCCTCTCGATGCACTAATCCTTCTTTACTGCATCCCTCACTCCCACTCATTGACGAATTCACACGGAAATTGCGTCGCCATGAAATAGTATGGGTTCTATGACTTCTCCTTCTAATTCGAGTAACGTTTCTATGGAAACGACAGGACTTTCTTTTGGGATACGACAATCACATTTCCGATCCACTAATCCGTCTTTACTGCATCCCTCACTAATACACATTGACGAATTCATATGGAAATTGCGTCGCTATGAAATACTATGGGTTCTATGACTTCTCCTTCTAAATCGAGTATCGTTTCTATGGAAACGACTGGCTTTTCTTTTGCGATACGAGTATCTCCCTCTCGATGCTCTAATCGTTCTTTACTGCATCCCTCACTCCCACTCATTGACGAATTCACACGGAAATTGCGTCGCTATGAAATACTATGGGTTCTATGACTTCTCCTTCTAAATCGGGTAACGTTTCTATGGAAACGACTGGCTTTTCTTTTGCGATACGAGTATCTCCCTCTCGATGCACTAATCCATCTTTACTGCATCCCTCACTCCCACTCATTGACGAATTCACACAGAAATTGCGTCGCCATGAAATACTATGGGTTCTATGACTTCTCCTTCTAAATCGAGTAACGTTTCTATGGAAACGACAGGATTTTCTTTTGGGATACGACAATCACATTTCCGATCCACTAATCCGTCTTTACTGCATCCCTCACTAATACTCATTGACGAATTCATACGGAAATTGCGTCGCTGTGAAATACTATGGGTTCTATGACTTCTCCTTCTAAATCGAGTATCGTTTCTATGGAAACGACTGGCTTTTCGTTTGCGATACGAGTATCTCCCTCTCGATGCTCTAATCCTTCTTTACTGCATCCCTCACTCCCACTCATTGACGAATTCACACGGAAATTGCGTCGCTATGAAGTACTATGGGTTCTATGACTTCTCCTTCTAAATCGAGTAACGTTTCTATGGAAACGACGGGATTTACTTTTCGGATACGACAATCACATTTCCGATCCACTAATCCGTCTTTACTGCATCCCTCACTAATACACATTGACGAATTCACACGGAAATTGCGTCGCCATGAAATGCTATGGGTTCTATGACTTCTCTTTCTAAATCGAGTAACGTTTCTAAGGAAACGACAGGATTTTCTTTTGGGATACGACAATCACATTTCCGATCCACTAATCCGTCTTTACTGCATCCCTCACTAATACACATTGACGAATTCACACGGAAATTGCGTCGCCATGAAATACTATGGGTTCTACGACTTCTCCTTCTAAATCGAGTAACGTATCTATCGAAACGACAGGATTTTCTTTTGGGATACGACAATCACATTTCCGATCCACTAATCCGTCTTTACTGCATCCCTCACTAATACACATTGACGAATTCACACGGAAATTGCGTCGCCATGAAATGCTATGGGTTCTATGACTTCTCCTTCTAAATCGAGTAACGTTTCTAAGGAAACGACAGGATTTTCTTTTGGGATACGACAATCACATTTCCGATCCACTAATCCGTCCTTACTGCATCCCTCACTAATACACATTGACGAATTCACACGGAAATTGCGTCGCCATGAAATACTATGGGTTCTATGACTTCTCCTTCTAAATCGAGTAACGTTTCTATGGAAACGACAGGATTTTCTTTTGGGATACGACAATCACATTTCCGATCCACTAATCCGTCTTTACTGCTTCCCTCACTAATACACATTGACGAATTCACACGGATATTGCGTCGCTATGAAATACTATGGGTTCTATGACTTCTCCTTCTAAATCGAGTATCGTTTCTATGGAAACGACTGGCTTTTCTTTTGCGGTACGACAATCACATTTCCGATCCACTAATCCGTCTTTAATGCATCCCTCACTAATACACATTGACGAATTCATACGGAAATTGCGTCGCTATGAAATACTATGGGTTCTATGACTTCTCCTTCTAAATCGAGTATCGTTTCTATGGAAACGACTGGCTTTTCTTTTGCGATACGAGTATCTCCCTCTCGATGCACTAATCCTTCTTTACTGCATCCCTCACTCCCAGTCATTGACGAATTCACACGGAAATTGCGTCGCCATGAAATACTATGGGTTCTATGACTTCTATTTCTAAATCGAGTAACGTCTCTATGGAAACGACAGGATTTATTTTGGGATACGACAATCACATTTCCGATCCACTAATCCGTCTTTACTGCATCCCTCACTAATACACATTGACGAATTCATACGGAAATTGCGTCGCTGTGAAATACTATGGGTTCTATGACTTCTCCTTCTAAATCGAGTATCGTTTCTATGGAAACGACTGGCTTTTCGTTTGCGATACGAGTATCTCCCTCTCGATGCTCTAATCCTTCTTTACTGCATCCCTCACTCCCATTCATTGACGAATTCACACGGAAATTGCGTCGCTATGAAATACTATGGGTTCTATGACTTCTCCTTCTAAATCGAGTAACGTTTCTATGGAAACGACTGGCTTTTCTTTTGCGATACGAGTATCTCCCTCTCGATGCACTAATCCTTTTTTACTGCATCCCTCACACCCACTCATTGACGAATTCACACGGAAATTGCGTCGCTATGAAATACTATGGGTTCTATGACTTCTCCTTCTAAATCGAGTAACGTTTCTATGGAAACGACTCGCTTTTCTTTTGCGATACGAGTATCTCCCTCTCGATGCACTAATCCTTCTTTACTGCATCCCTCACTCCCACTCATTGACGAATTCACACAGAAATTGCGTCGCCATGAAATACTATGGGTTCTATGACTTCTCCTTCTAAATCGAGTAACGTTTCTATGGAAACGACAGGATTTTCTTTAGGGATACGACAATCACATTTCCGATCCACTAATCCGTCTTTACTGCATCCCTCACTAATACACATTGACGAATTCACACGGAAATTGCGTCGCCATGAAATACTATGGGTTCTATGACTTCTCCTTCTAAATCGAGTAACGTTTCTATGGAAACGACAGGACTTTCTTTAGAGATACGACAATCACATTTCCGATCCACTAATCCGTCTTTACTGCATCCCTCACTAATACACATTGACGAATTCATACGGAAATTGCGTCGCTATGAAATACTATGGGTTCTATCACTTCTCCTTCTAAATCTAGTATCGTTTCTATGGAAACGACTGGCTTTTCTTTTGCGATATGAGTATCTCCCTCTCGATGCTCTAATCCTTCTTTACTGCATCCCTCACTCCCACTCATTGACGAATTCACACGGAAATTGCGTCGCTATGAAATACTATGGGTTCTATGACTTCTCCTTCTAAATCGAGTAACGTTTCTTTGGAAACGACTGGCTTTTCTTTTGCGATACGAGTATCTCCCTCTCGATGCACTAATCCTTCTTTACTGCATCCCTCACTCCCACTCATTGACGAATTCACACGGAAATTGCGTCGCCATGAAATACTATGGGTTCTATGACTTCTCCTTCTAAATCGAGTAACGTTTCCATGGAAACGACAGGACTTTCTTTTGGGATACGACAATCACATTTCCGATCCACTAATCCGTCTTTACTGCATCCCTCACTAATACACATTGACGAATTCATACGGAAATTGCGTCGCTATGAAATACTATGGGTTCTATGACTTCTCCTTCTAAATCGAGTATCGTTTCTATGGAAACGACTGGCTTTTCTTTTGCGATACGAGTATCTCCCTCTCGATGCTCTAATCCTTCTTTACTGCATCCCTCACTCCCACTCATTGACGAATTCACACGGAAATTGCGTCGCTATGAAATACTATGGGTTCTATGACTTCTCCTTCTAAATCGAGTAACGTTTCTATGGAAACGACTGGCTTTTCTTTTGCGATACGAGTATCTCCCTCTCGATGCACTAATCCTTCTTTACTGCATCCCTCACTCCCACTCATTGACGAATTCACACAGAAATTGCGTCGCCATGAAATACTATGGGTTCTATGACTTCTCCTTCTAAATCGAGTAACGTTTCTATGGAAACGACAGGATTTTCTTTTGGGATACGACAATCACATTTCCGATCCACTAATCCGTCTTTACTGCATCCCTCACTAATACACATTGACGAATTCATACGGAAATTGCGTCGCTGTGAAATACTATGGGTTCTATGACTTCTCCTTTTAAATCGAGTATCGTTTCTATGGAAACGACTGGCTTTTCGTTTGCGATACGAGTATCTCCCTCTCGATGCTCTAATCCTTCTTTACTGCATCCCTCACTCCCACTCATTGACGAATTCACACGGAAATTGCGTCGCTATGAAGTACTATGGGTTCTCTGACTTCTCCTTCTAAATCGAGTAACGTTTCTATGGAAACGACAGGATTTACTTTTGGGATACGACAATCACATTTCCGATCCACTAATCCGTCTTTACTGCATCCCTCACTAATACACATTGACGAATTCACACGGAAATTGCGTCGCCATGAAATACTATGGGTTCTATGACTTCTCCTTCTAAATCGAGCAACGTTTCTATGGAAACGACAGGATTTTCTTTTGGGAAACGACAATCACATTTCCGATCCACTAATCCGTCTTTACTGCATCCCTCACTAATACACATTGACGAATTCACACGGAAATTGCGTCGCCATGAAATACTATGGGTTCTACGACTTCTCGTTCTAAATCGAGTAACGTTTCTATGGAAACGACAGGATTTTCTTTTGGGATACGACAATCACATTTCCGATCCACTAATCCGTCTTTACTGCATCCCTCACTAATACACATTGACGAATTCACACGGAAATTGCGTCGCCATGAAATACTATGGGTTCTATGACTTCTCCTTCTAAATCGAGTAACGTTTCTAAGGAAACGACAGGATTTTCTTTTGGGATAAGACAATCACATTTCCGATCCACTAATCCGTCTTTACTGCATCCCTCACTAATACACATTGACGAATTCACACGGAAATTGCGTCGCCATGAAATACTATGGGTTCTATGACTTCTCTTTCTAAATCGAGTAACGTTTCTATGGAAACGACAGGATATTCTTTTGGGATACGACAATCACATTTCCGATCCACTAATCCGTCTTTACTGCTTCCCTCACTAATACACATTGACGAATTCACACGGAAATTGCGTCGCTATGAAATACTATGGGTTCTATGACTTCTCCTTCTAAATCGAGTATCGTTTCTATGGAAACAACTGGCTTTTCTTTTGCGATACGACAATCACATTTCCGATCCACTAATCCGTCTTTAATGCATCCCTCACTAATACACATTGACGAATTCATACGGAAATTGCGTCGCTATGAAATACTATGGGTTCTATGACTTCTCCTTCTAAATCGAGTATCGTTTCTATGGAAACGACTGGCTTTTCTTTTGCGATACGAGTATCTCCCTCTCGATGCACTAATCCTTCTTTACTGCATCCCTCACTCCCAGTCATTGACGAATTCACACGGAAATTGCGTCGCCATGAAATACTATGGGTTCTATGACTTCTATTTCTAAATCGAGTAACGTCTCTATGGAAACGACAGGATTTTCTTTTGGGATACGACAATCACATTTCCGATCCACTAATCCGTCTTTACTGCATCCCTCACTAATACACATTGACGAATTCATACGGAAATTGCGTCGCTATGAAATACTATGGGTTCTATGACTTCTCCTTCTAAATCGAGTATCGTTTCTATGGAAACGACTGGCTTTTCTTTTGCGATACGAGTATCTCCCTCTCGATGCACTAATCCTTCTTTACTGCATCCCTCACTCCCACTCATTGACGAATTCACACGGAAATTGCGTCGCTATGAAATACTATGGGTTCTATGACTTCTCCTTCTAAATCGAGTAACGTTTCTATGGAAACGACTTGCTTTTCTTTTGCGATACGAGTATCTCCCTCTCGATGCATTAATCCTTCTTTACTGCATCCCTCACTCCCACTCATTGACGAATTCACACGGAAATTGCGTCGCCATGAAATACTATGGGTTCTATGACTTCTATTTCTAAATCGAGTAACGTCTCTATGGAAACGACAGGATTTTCTTTTGGGATACTACAATCACATTTCCGATCCACTAATCCGTCTTTACTGCATCCCTCACTAATACACATTGACGAATTCATACGGAAATTGCGTCGCTGTGAAATACTATGGGTTCTATGACTTCTCCTTTTAAATCGAGTATCGTTTCTATGGAAACGACTGGCTTTTCGTTTGCGATACGAGTATCTCCCTCTCGATGCTCTAATCCTTCTTTACTGCATCCCTCACTCCCACTCATTGACGAATTCACACGGAAATTGCGTCGCTATGAAGTACTATGGGTTCTCTGACTTCTCCTTCTAAATCGAGTAACGTTTCTATGGAAACGACAGGATTTACTTTTGGGATACGACAATCACATTTCCGATCCACTAATCCGTCTTTACTGCATCCCTCACTAATACACATTGACGAATTCACACGGAAATTGCGTCGCCATGAAATACTATGGGTTCTATGACTTCTCCTTCTAAATCGAGTAACGTTTCTATGGAAACGACAGGATTTTCTTTTGGGAAACGACAATCACATTTCCGATCCACTAATCCGTCTTTACTGCATCCCTCACTAATACACATTGACGAATTCACACGGAAATTGCGTCGCCATGAAATACTATGGGTTCTACGACTTCTCCTTCTAAATCGAGTAACGTTTCTATGGAAACGACAGGATTTTCTTTTGGGATACGACAATCACATTTCCGATCCACTAATCCGTCTTTACTGCATCCCTCACTAATACACATTGACGAATTCACACGGAAATTGCGTCGCCATGAAATACTATGGGTTCTATGACTTCTCCTTCTAAATCGAGTAACGTTTCTAAGGAAACGACAGGATTTTCTTTTGGGATAAGACAATCACATTTCCGATCCACTAATCCGTCTTTACTGCATCCCTCACTAATACACATTGACGAATTCACACGGAAATTGCGTCGCCATGAAATACTATGGGTTCTATGACTTCTCTTTCTAAATCGAGTAACGTTTCTATGGAAACGACAGGATATTCTTTTGGAATACGACAATCACATTTCCGATCCACTAATCCGTCTTTACTGCTTCCCTCACTAATACACATTGACGAATTCACACGGATATTGCGTCGCTATGAAATACTATGGGTTCTATGACTTCTCCTTCTAAATCGAGTTTCGTTTCTATGGAAACAACTGGCTTTTCTTTTGCGATACGACAATCACATTTCCGATCCACTAATCCGTCTTTAATGCATCCCTCACTAATACACATTGACGAATTCATACGGAAATTGCGTCGCTATGAAATACTATGGGTTCTATGACTTCTCCTTCTAAATCGAGTATCGTTTCTATGGAAACGACTGGCTTTTCTTTTGCGATACGAGTATCTCCCTCTCGATGCACTAATCCTTCTTTACTGCATCCCTCACTCCCAGTCATTGACGAATTCACACGGAAATTGCGTCGCCATGAAATACTATGGGTTCTATGACTTCTATTTCTAAATCGAGTAACGTCTCTATGGAAACGACAGGATTTTCTTTTGGGATACGACAATCACATTTCCGATCCACTAATCCGTCTTTACTGCATCCCTCACTAATACACATTGACGAATTCATACGGAAATTGCGTCGCTATGAAATACTATGGGTTCTATGACTTCTCCTTCTAAATCGAGTATCGTTTCTATGGAAACGACTGGCTTTTCTTTTGCGATACGAGTATCTCCCTCTCGATGCACTAATCCTTCTTTACTGCATCCCTCACTCCCACTCATTGACGAATTCACACGGAAATTGCGTCGCTATGAAATACTATGGGTTCTATGACTTCTCCTTCTAAATCGAGTAACGTTTCTATGGAAACGACTTGCTTTTCTTTTGCGATACGAGTATCTCCCTCTCGATGCATTAATCCTTCTTTACTGCATCCCTCACTCCCACTCATTGACGAATTCACACGGAAATTGCGTCGCCATGAAATACTATGGGTTCTATGACTTCTATTTCTAAATCGAGTAACGTCTCTATGGAAACGACAGGATTTTCTTTTGGGATACGACAATCACATTTCCGATCCACTAATCCGTCTTTACTGCATCCCTCACTAATACACATTGACGAATTCATACGGAAATTGCGTCTCTATGAAATACTATGGGTTCTATGACTTCTCCTTCTAAATCGATTATCGTTTCTATGGAAACGACTGGCTTTTCTTTTGCGATACGAGTATCTCCCTCTCGATGCTCTAATCCTTCTTTACTGCATCCCTCACTCCCACTCATTGACGAATTCACACGGAAATTGCGTCGCTATGAAATACTATGGGTTCTATGACTTCTCCTTCTAAATCGAGTAACGTTTCTATGGAAACGACTGGCTTTTCTTTTGCCATACGAGTATCTCCCTCTCGATGCACTAATCCTTTTTTACTGCATCCCTCACTCCCACTCATTGACGAATTCACACGGAAATTGCGTCGCCATGAAATACTATGGGTTCTATGACTTCTCCTTCTAAATCGAGTAACGTTTCTATGGAAACGACAGGACTTTCTTTTGGGATACGACAATCACATTTCCGATCCACTAATCCGTCGTTGCTGCATCCCTCACTAATACACATTGACGAATTCATACGGAAATTGCGTCGCTATGAAATACTATGGGTTCTATGACTTCTCCTTCTAAATCGAGTATCGTTTCTATGGAAACGACTGGCTTTTCGTTTGCGATACGAGTATCTCCCTCTCGATGCTCTAATCCTTCTTTACTGCATCCCTCACTCCCACTCATTGACGAATTCACACGGAAATTGCGTCGCTATGAAGTACTATGGGTTCTATGACTTCTCCTTCTAAATCGAGTAACGTTTCTATGGAAACGACGGGATTTACTTTTGGGATACGACAATCACATTTCCGATCCACTAATCCGTCTTTACTGCATCCCTCACTAATACACATTGACGAATTCACATGGAAATTGCGTCGCCATGATATACTATGGGTTCTATGACTTCTCCTTCTAAATCGAGTAACGTTTCTATGGAAACGACAGGATTTTCTATTGGGAAACGACAATCACATTTCCGATCCACTAATCCGTCTTTACTGCATCCCTCACTAATACACATTGACGAATTCACACGGAAATTGCGTCGCCATGAAATACTATGGGTTCTACGACTTCTCCTTCTAAATCGAGTAACGTTTCTATGGAAACGACAGGATTTTCTTTTGGGATACGACAATCACATTTCCGATCCACTAATCCGTCTTTACTGCATCCCTCACTAATACACATTGACGAATTCACACGGAAATTGCGTCGCCATGAAATACTATGGGTTCTATGACTTCTCCTTCTAAATCGAGTAACGTTTCTAAGGAAACAACAGGATTTTCTTTTGGGATACGACAATCACATTTCCGATCCACTAATCCGTCCTTACTGCATCCCTCACTAATACACATTGACGAATTCACACGGAAATTGCGTCGCCATGAAATACTATGGGTTCTATGACTTCTCCTTCTAAATCGAGTAACGTTTCTATGGAAACGACAGGATTTTCTTTTGGGATACGACAATCACATTTCCGATCCACTAATCCGTTTTTACTGCATCCCTCACTAATACACATTGACGAATTCATACGGAAATTGCGTCGCTATGAAATACTATGGGTTCTATCACTTCTCCTTCTAAATCGAGTATCGTTTCTATGGAAACGACTGGCTTGTCTTTTGCGATATGAGTATCTCCCTCTCGATGCTCTAATCCTTCTTTACTGCATCCTTCACTCCCAGTCAATGACGAATTCACACGGAAATTGCGTCGCTATGAAATACTATGGGTTCTATGACTTCTCCTTCTAAATCGAGTAACGTTTCTATGGAAACGACTGGCTTTTCTTTTGCGATACGAGTATCTCCCTCTCGACGCACTAATCCTTCTTTACTGCATCCCTCACTCCCACTCATTGACGAATTCACACGGAAATTGCGTCGCCATGAAATACTATGGGTTCTATGACTTCTCCTTCTAAATCGAGTAACGTTTCCATGGAAACGACAGGACTTTCTTTTGGGATACGACAATCACATTTCCGATCCACTAATCCGTCTTTACTGCATCCCTCACTAATACACATTGACGAATTCATACGGAAATTGCGTCGCTATGAAATACTATGGGTTCTATGACTTCTCCTTCTAAATCGAGTATCGTTTCTATGGAAACGACTGGCTTTTCTTTTGCGATACGAGTATCTCCCTCTCGATGCTCTAATCCTTCTTTACTGCATCCCTCACTCCCACTCATTGACGAATTCACACGGAAATTGCGTCGCTATGAAATACTATGGGTTCTATGACTTCTCCTTCTAAATCGAGTAACGTTTCTATGGAAACGACTGGCTTTTCTTTTGCGATACGAGTATCTCCCTCTCGATGCACTAATCCTTCTTTACTGCATCCCTCACTCCCACTCATTGACGAATTCACACAGAAATTGCGTCGCCATGAAATACTATGGGTTCTATGACTTCTCCTTCTAAATCGAGTAACGTTTCTATGGAAACGACAGGATTTTCTTTTGGGATACGACAATCACATTTCCGATCCACTAATCCGTCTTTACTGCATCCCTCACTAATACACATTGACGAATTCATACGGAAATTGCGTCGCTGTGAAATACTATGGGTTCTATAACTTCTCCTTCTAAATCGAGTATCGTTTCTATAGAAACGACTGGCTTTTCGTTTGCGATACGAGTATCTCCCTCTCGATGCTCTAATCCTTCTTTACTGCATCCCTCACTCCCACTCATTGACGAATTCACACGGAAATTGCGTCGCTATGAAGTACTATGGGTTCTATGACTTCTCCTTCTAAATCGAGTAACGTTTCTATGGAAACGACAGGATTTACTTTTTGGATACGACAATCACATTTCCGATCCACTAATCCGTCTTTACTGCATCCCTCACTAATACACATTGACGAATTCACACGGAAATTGCGTCGCCATGAAATACTATGGGTTCTATGACTTCTCCTTCTAAATCGAGTAACGTTTCTATGGAAACGACAGGATTTTCTTTTGGGAAACGACAATCACATTTCCGATCCACTAATCCGTCTTTACTGCATCCCTCACTAATACACATTGACGAATTCACACGGAAATTGCGTCGCCATGAAATACTATGGGTTCTACGACTTCTCCTTCTAAATCGAGTAACGTTTCTATGGAAACGACAGGATTTTCTTTTGGGATACGACAATCACATTTCCGATCCACTAATCCGTCTTTACTGCATCCCTCACTAATACACATTGACGAATTCCTACGGAAATTGCGTCGCCATGAAATACTATGGGTTCTATGACTTCTCCTTCTAAATCGAGGACGTTTCTAAGGAAACGACAGGATTTTCTTTTGGGATACGACAATCACATTTCCGATCCACTAATCCGTCTTTACTGCATCCCTCACTAATACACATTGACGAATTCACACGGAAATTGCGTCGCCATGAAGTACTATGGGTTCTATGACTTCTCCTTCTAAATCGATTAACGTTTCTATGGAAACGACAGGATTTTCTTTTGGGATACGACAATCACATTTCCGATCCACTAATCCGTCTTTACTGCTTCCCTCACTAATACACATTGACGAATTCACACGGATATTGCGTCGCTATGAAATACTATGGGTTCTATGACTTCTCCTTCTAAATCGAGTATCGTTTCTATGGAAACGACTGGCTTTTCTTTTGCGATACGAGTATCTCCCTCTCGATGCTCTAATCCTTCTTTACTGCATCCCTCACTCCCACTCATTGACGAATTCACACGGAAATTGCGTCGCTATGAAATACTATGGGTTCAATGACTTCTCCTTCTAAATCGAGTAACGTTTCTATGAAACGATTGGCTTTTCTTTTGCGATACGAGTATCTCCCTCTCGATGCACTAATCCTTCTTTACTGCATCCCTCACTCCCACTCATTGACGAATTCACACGGAAATTGCGTCGCCATGAAATACTATGGGTTCTATGACTTCTCCTTCTAAATCGAGTAACGTTTCTATGGAAACGACAGGATTTTCTTTTGGGATACGACAATCACATTTCCGATCCACTAATCCGTCTTTACTGCATCCCTCACTAATACACATTGACGAATTCATACGGAAATTGCGTCGCTGTGAAATAGTATGGGTTCTATGACTTCTCCTTCTAAATCGAGTAACGTTTCTATGGAAACGACTGGCTTTTCTTTTGCGATACGAGTATCTCCCTCTCGATGCACTAGTCCTTCTTTACTGCATCCCTCACTCCCACTCATTGACGAATTCACACGGAAATTGCGTCGCCATGAAATACTATGGGTTCTATGACTTCTCCTTCTAAATCGAGTAACGTTTCTGAGGAAACGACAGGATTTTCTTTTGCGATACGAGTATCTCCCTCTCGATGCACTAATCCTTCTTTACTGCATCCCTCACTCCCACTCATTGACGAATTCCCACGGAAATTGCGTCGCAATGATATACTATGGGTTCTATGACTTCTCCTTCTAAATCGAATATCGTTTCTATGGAAACGACTGGCTTTTCTTTTGCGATACGAGTATCTCCCTCTCGATGCACTAATCCTTCTTTACTGCATCCCTCACTCCCACTCATTGACGAATTCACACGGAAATTGCGTCGCCATGAAATACTATGGGTACTATGACTTCTCCTTCTAAATCGAGTAACGTTTCTATGGAAACGACAGGATTTTCTTTAGGGATACGACAATCACATTTCCGATCCACTAATCCGTCTTTACTGCATCCCTCACTAATACACATTGGCGAATTCACACGGAAATTGCGTCGCCATGAAATACTATGGGTTCTATGACTTCTCCTTCTAAATCGAGTAACGTTTCTATGGAAACGACAGGATTTACTTTTGGGATACGACAATCACATTTCCGATCCACTAATCCGTCTTTACAGCATCCCTCACTAATACACATTGACGAATTCACACGGAAATTGCGTCGCCATGAAATACTATGGGTTCTATGACTTCTCCTTCTAAATCGAGTAACGTTTCTATGGAATCGACAGGATTTTCTTTTGGGATACGACAATCACAATTCCGATCCACTAATCCGTCTTTACTGCATCCCTCACTAATACACATTGACGAATTCACACGGAAATTGCGTCGCCATGAAATACTATGGGTTCTATGACTTCTCCTTCTAAATCGAGTAACGTTTCTATGGAAACGACACCATTTTCCTTTGGGATACGACAATCACATTTCCGATCCACTAATCCGTCTTTACTGCATCCCTCACTAATACACATTGACGAATTCACACGGAAATTGCGTCGCCATGAAATACTATGGGTTCTATGACTTCTCCATCTAAATCGAGTAACGTTTCTATGGAAACGACAGGATTTTCTTTTGGGATACGACAATCACATTTCCGATCCACTAATCCGTCTTTACTGCATCCCTCACTAATACACATTGACGAATTCACACGGAAATTGCGTCGCCATGAAATACTATGGGTTCTATGACTTCTCCTTCTAAATCGAGTAACGTTTCTATGGAAACGACAGGATTTTCTTTTGGGATACGACAATCACATTTCCGATCCACTAATCCGTCTTTACTGCATGCCTCACTAATACACATTGACGAATTCACACGGAAATTGCGTCGCTATGAAATACTATGGGTTCTATGACTTCTCCTTCTAAATCGAGCATCGTTTCTATGGAAACGACTGGCTTTTCTTTTGCGATACGACAATCGCATTTCCGATCCACTAATCCGTCTTTACTGCATCCCTCACTAATACACATTGACGAATTCATACGGAAATTGCGTCGCTATGAAATACTATGGGTTCTATGACTTCTCCTTCTAAATCGAGTATCGTTTCTATGGAAACGACTGGCTTTTCTTTTGCGATACGAGTATCTCCCTCTCGATGCACTAATCCTTCTTTACTGCATCCCTCACTCCCAGTCATTGACGAATTCACACGGAAATTGCGTCGCTATGAAATACTATATGTTCTATGACTTCTCCTTCTAAATCGAGTAACGTCTCTATGGAAACGACAGGATTTTCTTTTGGGATACGACAATCACATTTCCGATCCACTAATCCGTCTTTACTGCATCCCTCACTAATACACATTGACGGATTCATACGGAAATTGCGTCGCTATGAAATACTATGGGTTCTATGACTTCTCCTTCTAAATCGAGTATCTTTTCTATGGAAACGACTGGCTTTTCTTTTGCGGTACGACAATCACATTTCCGATCCACTAATCCGTCTTTACTGCATCCCTCACTAATACACATTGACGAATTCATACGGAAATTGCGTCGCTATGAAATACTATGGGTTCTATGACTTCTCCTTCTAAATCGAGTATCGTTTCTATGGAAACGACTGGCATTTCTTTTGCGATACGAGTATCTCCCTCTCGATGCACTAAGCCTTCTTTACTGCATCCCTCACTCCCACTCATTGACGAATTCACACGGAAATTGCGTCGCCATGAAATACTATGGGTTCTATTACTTCTCCTTCTAAATCGAGTATCGTTTCTATGGAAACGACAGGATTTTCTTTTGCGATACGACAATCACATTTCCGATCCACTAATCCGTCTTTACTGCATCCCTCACTAATACACATTGACGAATTCACACGGAAATTGCGTCGTCATGAAATACTAAGGGTTCTATGACTTCTCCTTCTAAATCGAGTATCGTTTCTATGGAAACGACTGGCTTTTCTTTTGCGATACGAGTATCTACCTCTCGATGCACTAATCCTTCTTTACTGCATCCCTCACTCCCACTCATTGACGAATTCACACGGAAATTGCGTCGCCATGAAATACTATGGGTTCTATGACTTCTCCTTCTAAATCGAGTAACGTTTCTATGGAAACGACAGGATTTTCTTTTGGGATACGACAATCACATTTCCGATCCACTAATCCGTCTTTACTGCATCCCTCACTAATACACATTGACGAATTCACACGGAAATTGCGTCGCCATGAAATACCATGGGTTCTATGACTTCTCCTTCTAAATCGAGTAACGTTTCTATGGAAACGACAGGATTTTCTTTTGGGATACGACAATCACATTTCCGATCCAATAATCCGTCTTTACTGCAACCCTCACTAATACATATTGACGAATTCATACGGAAATTGCGTCGCTATGAAATACTATGGGTTCTATGACTTCTCCTTCTAAATCGAGTAACGTTTCTATGGAAACGACAGGATTTTCTTTTGGGATACGACAATCACATTTCCGATCCACTAATCCGTCTTTACTGCATCCCTCACTAATACACATTGACGAATTCATACGGAAATTGCGTCGCTATGAAATACTATGGGTTCTATGACTTCTCCTTCTAAATCGAGTATCGTTTCTATGGAAACGACTGGCTTCTCTTTTGCGATACGAGTATCTCCCTGTAGATGCACTAATCGTTCTTTACTGCATCCCTCACTCCCACTCATTGACGAATTCACACGGAAATTGCGTCGCCATGAAATACTATGTGTTCTATGACTTCTCCTTCTAAATCGAGTAACGTTTCTATGGAAACGACAGGATTTTCTTTTGCGATACGAGTATCTCCCTCTCGATGCACTAATCCTTCTTTACTGCATCCCTCACTCCCACTCATTGACGAATTCACACGGAAATTGCGTCGCAATGAAATACTATGGGTTCTATGACTTCTCCTTCTAAATCGAGTAACGTATCTATGGAAACGACAGGATTTTCTTTTGGGATACGACAATCACATTTCCGATCCACTAATCCGTCTTTACTGCATCCCTCACTAATGCACATTGACGAATTCATACGGAAATTACGTCGCTATGAAATACTATGGGTTCTATGACTTCTCCTTCTAAATCGAATATCGTTTCTATGGAAACGACTGGCTTTTCTTTTGCGATACGAGTATCTCCCTCTCGATGCACTAATCCTTCTTTACTGCATCCCTCACTCCCACTCATTGACGAATTCACACGGAAATTGCGTCGCCATGAAATACTATGGGTTCTGTGACTTCTCCTTCTAAATCGAGTAACGTTTCTATGGAAATGACAGGATTTTCTTTAGGGATACGACAATCACATTTCCGATCCACTAATCCGTCTTTACTGCATCCCTCACTAATACACATTGACGAATTCACACGGAAATTGCGTCGCCATGAAATACTATGGGTTCTATGACTTCTCCTTCTAAATCGAGTAACGTTTCTATGGAAACGACAGGATTTACTTTTGGGATACGACAATCACATTTCCGATCCACTAATCCGTCTTTACTGCATCCCTCACTAATACACATTTACGAATTCACACGGAAATTGCGTCGCCATGAAATACTATGGGTTCTATGACTTCTCCTTCTAAATCGAGAAACGTTTCTATGGAAACGACAGGATTTTCTTTTGGGATACGACAATCACATTTCCGATCCACTAATCCGTCTTTACTGCATCCCTCACTAATACACATTGACGAATTCACACGGAAATTGCGTCGCCATGAAATACTATGGGTTCTATGACTTCTCCTTCTAAATCGAGTAACGTTTCTATGGAAACGACAGGATTTTCTTTTGGGATACGACAATCACATTTCCGAACCACTAATCCGTCTTTACTGCATCCCTCACTAATACACATTGACGAATTCACACGGAAATTGCGTCGCCATGAAATACTATGGGTTCTATGACTTCTCCTTCTAAATCGAGTAACGTTTCTATGGAAATGACAGGATTTTCTTTAGGGATACGACAATCACATTTCCGATCCACTAATCCGTCTTTACTGCATCCCTCACTAATGCACATTGACGAATTCACACGGAAATTGCGTCGCCATGAAATACTATGGGTTCTATGACTTCTCCTTCTAAATCGAGTATCGTTTCTATGGAAACGACTGGCTTTTCTTTTGCGATACGACAATCACATTTCCGATCCACTAACCCGTCTTTACTGCATCCCTCACTAATACACATTGACGAATTCATACGGAAATTGCGTCGCTACGAAATACTATGGGTTCTATGACTTCTCCTTCTAAATCGAGTATCGTTTCTATGGAAACGACTGGCTTTTCTTTTGCGATACGAGTATCTCCCTCTCGATGCACTAATCCTTCTTTACTGCATCCCTCACTCCCACTCATTGACGAATTCACACGGAAATTGCGTCGCCATGAAATACTATGGGTTCTATGACTTCTCCTTCTAAATCGAGTAACGTCTCTATGGAAACGACAGGATTTTCTTTTGGGATACGACAATCACATTTCCGATCCACTAATCCGTCTTTACTGCATCCCTCACTAATACACATTGACGAATTCATACGGAAATTGCGTCGCTATGAAATACTATGGGTTCTATTACTTCTCCTTCTAAATCGAGTATCTTTTCTATGGAAACGACTGGCTTTTCTTTTGCGGTACGACAATCACATTTCCGATCCACTAATCCGTCTTTACTGCATCCCTCACTAATACACATTGACGAATTCATACGGAAATTGCAACGCTATGAAATACTATGGGTTCTATGACTTCGCCTTCTAAATCGAGTATCGTTTCTATGGAAACGACTGGCATTTCTTTTGCGATACGAGTATCTCCCTCTCGATGCACTAATCCTTTTTACTGCATCCCTCACTCCCACTCATTGACGAATTCACACTGAAATTGCGTCGCCATGAAATACTATGGGTTCTATTACTTCTCCTTCTAAATCGAGTATCGTTTCTATGGAAACGACAGGATTTTCTTTTGCGATACGACAATCACATTTCCGCTCCACTAATCCGTCTTTACTGCATCCCTCACTAATACACATTGACGAATTCACACGGAAATTGCGTCGCCATGAAATACTATGGGTTCTATGACTTCTCCGTGTAAATCGAGTATCGTTTCTATGGAAACGACTGGCTTTTCTTTTGCGATACGAGTATCTCCCTCTCGATGCACTAATCCTTCTTTGCTGCATCCCTCACTCCCACTCATTGACGAATTCACACGGAAATTGCGTCGCCATGAAATACTATGGGTTCTATGTCTTCTCCTACTAAATCGAGTAACGTTTCTATGGAAACGACAGGATTTTCTTTTGGGATACGACAATCACATTTCCGATCCACTAATCCGTCTTTACTGCATCCCTCACTAATACACATTGACGAACTCATACGGAAATTGCGTCGCAATGAAATACTATGGGTTCTATGACTTCTCCTTCTAAATCGAGTATCGTTTCTATGGAAACGACTGGCTTTTCTTTTGCGACACGAGTATCTCCCTCTCGATGCACTAATCCTTCTTTACTGCATCCCTCACTCCCACTCATTGACGAATTCACACGGAAATTGCGTCGCCATGAAATACTATGGGTTCTATGACTTCTCCTTCTAAATCGAGTAACGTTTCTATGGAAACGACAGGATTTTCTTTTGGGATCCGACAATCACATTTCCGATCCACTAATCCATCTTTACTGCATCCCTCACTAATACACATTGACGAATTCACACGGAAATTGCGTCGCCATGAAATACTATGGGTTCGATGACTTCTCCTTCTAAATCGAGTAACGTTTCTATGGAAACGACAGGATTTTCTTTTGGGATAGGACAATCACAAATCCGATCCACTAATCCGTCTTTACTGCATCCCTCACTAATACATATTCACGAATTCATACGGAAATTGCGTCGCCATGAAATACTTTGGGTTCTATGACTTCTCCTTCTAAATCGAGTAACGTTTCTATGGAAACGACAGGATTTTCTTTTGGGATACGACAATCACATTTCCGATCCACTAATCCGTCTTTACTGCATCCCTCACTAATACACATTGACGAATTCATACAGAAATAGCGTCGCTATGAAATACTATTGGTTCTATGACTTCTCCTTCTAAATCGAGTATCGTTTCTATGGAAACGACTGGCTTTTCTTTTGCGATACGAGTATCTCCCTCTCGATGCACTAATCCTTCTTTACTGCATCCCTCACTCCCACTCATTGACGAATTCACACGGAAATTGCGTCGCTATGAAATACTATGGGTTCTATGACTTCTCCTTCTAAATCGAGTAACGTTCCTATGGAAACGACTGGCTTTTATTTTGCGATACGAGTATCTCCCTCTCGATGCACTAATCCTTCTTTACTGCATCCCTCACTCCCACTCATAGACGAATTCACACGGAAATTGCGTCGCCATGAAATACTATGGGTTCTATGACTTCTCCTTCTAAATGGAGTAACGTTTCTATGGAAACGACAGGATTTTCTTTTGGGATACGACAATCACATTTCCGATCCACTAATCCGTCTTTACTGCATCCCTCACTAATACACATTGACGAATTCACACGGAAATTGCGTCACCATGAAATACTATGGGTTCTATCACTTCTCCATCTAAATCGAGTAACGTTTCTATGGAAACGCAGGATTTTCTTTTGGGATACGACAATCACATTTCCGATCCACTAATCCGTCTTTACTGCATCCCTCACTAATACACACTGACGAATTCATACGGAAATTGCGTCGCTATGAAATACTATGGGTTCTATGACTTCTCCTTCTAAATCGAGTATCGTTTCTATGGAAACGACTGGCTTTTCTTTTGCGATACGAGTATCTCCCTCCCGATGCACTAATCCTTCTTTACTGCATCCCTCACTCCCACTCATTGACGAATTCACACGGAAATTGCGTCGCCATGAAATACTATGGGTTCTATGACTTCTCCTTCTAAATCGACTAACGTTTCTATGGAAACGACAGGATTTTCTTTTGGGATACGACAATCACATTTCCGATCCACTAATCCGTCTTTACTGCATCCTTCACTAATACACATTGACGAATTCACACGGAAATTGCGTCGCCATGAAATACTATGGGTTCTATGACTTCTCCTTCTAAATCGAGTAACGTTTCTATGGAAACGACAGGATTTTCTTTTGGGATACGACAATCACATTTCCGAACCACTAATTCGTCTTTACTGCATCCCTCACTAATACACATTGACGAATTCACACGGAAATTGCGTCGCCATGAAATACTATGAGTTCTATGACTTCTCCTTCTAAATCGAGTAACGTTTCTATGGAAACGACAGGATTTTCTTTTGGGATACGACAATCACATTTCCGATCCACTAATCCGTCTTTACCGCATCCCTCACTAATACACATTGACGAATTCACACGGAAATTGCGTCGCCATGAAATACTATGGGTTCTATGACTTCTCCTTCTAAATCGCGTAACGTTTCTATGGAAACGACAGGATTTTCTTTTGGGATACGACAATCACATTTCCGATCCACTAATCCGTCTTTACTGCATCCCTCACTAATACACATTGACGAATTCACGCGGAAATTGCGTCGCTATGAAATACTATGGGTTCTATGACTTCTCCTTCTAAATAGAGTATCGTTTCTATGGAAACGATTGGCTTTTCTTTTGCGATACGACAATCACATTTCCGATCCACTAACCCGTCTTTACTGCATCCCTCACTAATACACATTGACGAATTCATACGGAAATTGCGTCGCTATGAAATACTATGGGTTCTATGACTTCTCCTTCTAAATCGAGTATCGTTTCTATGGAAACGACTGGCTTTTCTTTTGCGATACGAGTATCTCCCTCTCGATGCACTAATCCTTCTTTACTGCATCCCTCACTCCCACTCATTGACGAATTCACACGGAAATTGCGTCGCCATGAAATACTATGGGTTCTATGACTTCTCCTTCTAAATCGAGTAACGTCTCTACGGAAACGACAGGATTTTCTTTTGGGATACGGCAATCACATTTCCGATCCACTAACCCGTCTTTACTGCATCCCTCACTAATACACATTGACGAATTCATACGGAAATTGCGTCGCTATGAAATACTATGGGTTCTATTACTTCTCCTTCTAAATCGAGTATCTTTTCTATGGAAACGACTGGCATTTCTTTTGCGGTACGACAATCACATTTCCGATCCACTAATCCGTCTTTACTGCATCCCTCACTAATACAAATTGACGAATTCATACGGAAATTGCGTCGCTATGAAATACTATGGATTCTATGACTTCGCCTTCTAAATCGAGTATCGTTTCTATGGAAACGACTGGCATTTCTTTTGCGATACGAGTATCTCCCTCGCGATGCACTAATCCTTTTTACTGCATCCCTCACTCCCAGTCATTGACGAATTCACACGGAAATTCCGTCGCCATGGAATACTATGGGTTCTATTACTTCTACTTCTAAATCGAGTATCGTTTCTATGGGAACGACAGGATTTCCTTTTGCGATACGACAATCACATTTCCGATCCACTAATCCGTCTTTACTGCATCCCTCACTAATACACATTGACGAATTCACACGGAAATTGCGTCGCCATGAAATACTATGGGTTCTATGACTTCTCCGTCTAAATCGAGTATCGTTTCTGTGGAAACGACTGGCTTTTCTTTTGCGATACGAGTATCTCCCTCTCGATGCACTAATCCTTCTTTGCTGCATCCCTCACTCCCACTCATTGACGAATTCACACGGAAATTGCGTCGCCATGAAATACTATGGGTTCTATGTCTTCTCCTTCTAAATCGAGTAACGTTTCTATGGAAACGACAGGATTTTCTTTTGGGATACGACAATCACATTTCCGATCCACTAATCCGTCTTTACTGCATCCCTCACTAATACACATTGACGAACTCATACGGAAATTGCGTCGCTATGAAATACTATGGGTTCTATGACTTCGCCTTCTAAATCGAGTATCGTTTCTATGGAAACGACTGGCATTTCTTTTGCGATACGAGTATCTCCCTCTCGATGCACTAATCCTTTTTACTGCATCCCTCACTCCCACTCATTGACGAATTCACACGGAAATTGCGTCGCCATGAAATGCTATGGGTTCTATGACTTCTCCTTCTAAATCGAGTAACGTTTCTATGGAAAGGACAGGATTTTCTTTTGGGATACGACAATCACATTTCCGATCCACTAATCCGTCTTTACTGCATCCCTCACTAATACACATTGACGAATTCACACGGAAATTGCGTCGCCACGAAATACTATGGGTTCTATGACTTCTCCTTCTAAATCGAGTAACGTTTCTATGGAAACGACAGGATTTTCTTTTGGGATAGGACAATAACATTTCCGATCCACTAATGCGTCTTTACTGCATCCCTCACTAATACATATTGACGAATTCATACGGAAATTGCGTCGCCATGAAATACTATGGGTTCTATGACTTCTCCTTCTAAATCGAGTAACGTTTCTATGGAAACGACAGGATTTTCTTTTGGGATACGACAATGACGTTTCCGATCCACTAATCCGTCTTTACTGCATCCCTCACTAATACACATTGACGAATTCATACAGAAATAGCGTCGCTATGAAATACTATTGGTTCTATGACTTCTCCTTCTAAATCGAGTATCGTTTCTATGGAAACGACCAGCTTTTCTTTTGCGATACGAGTATCTCCCTCTCGATGCACTAATCCTTCTTTACTGCATCCCTCACTCCCACTCATTGACGAATTCACACGGATATTGCGTCGCTATGAAATACTATGGGTTCTATGACTTCTCCTTCTAAATCGAGTAACGTTTCTATGGAAACGACTGGCTTTTATTTTGCGATACGAGTATCTCCCTCTCGATGCACTAATCCTTCTTTACTGCATCCCTCACTCCCACTCATTGACGAATTCACACGGAAATTGCGTCGCCATGAAATACTATGTGTTCTATGACTTCTCCTTCTAAATCGAGTAACGTTTCTATGGAAACGACAGGATTTTCTTTTGGGATACGACAATCACATTTCCGATCCACTAATCCGTCTTTTCTGCATCCCTCACTAATACACATTGACGAATTCACGCGGAAAATGCGTCGCCATGAAATACTATGGGTTCTATGACTTCTCCTTCTAAATCGAGTAACGTTTCTATGGAAACGACAGGATTTTCTTTTGGGATACGACAATCACATTTCCGATCCACTAATCCGTCTTTACTGCATCCCTCACTAATACACATTGACGAATTCATACGGAAATTGCGTCGCTATGAAATACTATGGGTTCTATGACTTCTCCTTCTAAATCGAGTATCGTTTCTATGGAAACGACTGGCTTTTCTTTTGCGATACGAGTATCTCCCTCCCGATGCACTAATCCTTCTTTACTGCATCCCTCACTCCCACTCATTGACGAATTCACACGGAAATTGCGTCGAAATGAAATACTGTGGGTTCTATGACTTCTCCTTCTAAATCGAGTAACGTTTCTATGGAAACGACAGGATTTTCTTTTGGGATACGACAATCACATTTCCGATCCACTAATCCGTCTTTACTGCATCCCTCACTAATACACATTGACGAATTCACACGGAAATTCCGTCGCCATGAAATACTATGGGTCTATGACTTCTCCTTCTAAATCGAGTAACGTTTCTATGGAAACGACAGGATTTTCTTTTGGGATACGACAATCACATTTCCGAACCACTAATCCGTCTTTACTGCATCCCTCACTAATACACATTGACGAATTCACACGGAAATTGCGTCGCCATGAAATACTATGGGATCTATGACTTCTCCTTCTAAATCGAGTAACGTTTCTATGGAAACGACAGGATTTTCTTTTGGGATACGACAATCACATTTCCGATCTACTAATCCGTCTTTACCGCATCCCTCACTAATACACATTGACGAATTCACACGGAAATTGCGTCGCCATGAAATACTATGGGTTCTATGACTTCTCCTTCTAAATCGAGTAACGTTTCTATGGAAACGACAGGATTTTCTTTTGGGATACGACAATCACATTTCCGATCCACTAATCCGTCTTTACTGCATCCCTCACTAATACACATTGACGAATTCACACGGAAATTGCGTCGCTATGAAATACTATGGGTTCTATGACTTCTCCTTCTAAATCGAGTATCGTTTCTATGGAAACGACTGGCTTTTCTTTTGCGATACGACAATCACATTTCCGATCCACTAACCCGTCTTTACTGCATCCCTCACTAATACACATGGACGAATTCATACGGAAATTGCGTCGCTATGAAATACTATGGGTTCTATCACTTCTCCTTCTAAATCGAGTATCGTTTCTATGGAAACGACTGGCTTTTCTTTTGCGATACGAGTATCTCCCTCTCGATGCACTAATCCTTCTTTACTGCATCCCTCACTCCCACTCATTGACGAATTCACACGGAAATTGCGTCGCCATGAAATGCTATGGGTTCTATGACCTCTCCTTCTAAATCGAGTCACGTCTCTATGGAAACGACAGGATTTTCTTTTGGGATACGACAATCACATTTCCGATCCACTAATCCGTCTTTACTGCATCCCTCACTAATACACATTGACGAATTCATACGGAAATTGCGTCGCTATGAAATACTATGGGTTCTATTACTTCTCCTCCTCAATCGAGTATCTTTTCTATGGAAACGACTGGCTTTTCTTTTGCGGTACGACAATCACATTTCCGATCCACTAATCCGTCTTTACTGCATCCCTCACTAATACACATTGACGAATTCATACGGAAATTGCGTCGCTATGAAATACTATGGATTCTATGACTTCGCCTTCTAAATCGAGTATCGTTTCTATGGAAACGACTGGCATTTCTTTTGCGATACGAGTATCTCCCTCGCGATGCACTAATCCTTTTTACTGCATCCCTCACTCCCACTCATTGACGAATTCACACGGAAATTCCGTCGCCATGAAATACTATGGGTTCTATTACTTCTCCTTCTAAATCGAGTATCGTTTCTATGGAAACGACAGGATTTTCTTTTGCGATACGACAATCACATTTCCGATCCACTAATCCGTCTTTACTGCATCCCTCACTAATACACATTGACGAATTCACACGGAAATTGCGTCGCCATGTAATACTATGGGTTCTATGACTTCTCCGTCTAAATCGAGTATCGTTTCTATGGAAACGACTGGCTTTTCTTTTGCGATACGAGTATCTCCCTCTCGATGCACTAATCCTTCTTTGCTGCATCCCTCACTCCCACTCATTGACGAATTCACACGGAAATTGCGTCGCCATGAAATACTATGGGTTCTATGTCTTCTCCTTCTAAATCGAGTAACGTTTCTATGGAAACGACAGGATTTTCTTTTGGGATACGACAATCACATTTCCGATTCACTAATCCGTCTTTACTGCATCCCTCACTAATACACATTGACGAACTCATACGGAAATTGCGTCGCTATGAAATACTATGGGTTCTATGACTTCTCCTTCTAAATCGAGTATCGTTTCTATGGAAACGACTGGCTTTTCTTTTGCGATACGAGTATCTCCCTCTCGATGCACTAATCCTTCTTTACTGCATCCCTCACTCCCACTCATTGACGAATTCACACGGAAATTGCGTCGCCATGAAATACTATGGGTTCTATGACTTCTCCTTCTAAATCGAGTAACGTTTCTATGGAAACGACAGGATTTTCTTTTGGGATACGACAATCACATTTCCGATCCACTAATCCGTCTTTACTGCATCCCTCACTAATACATATTGACGAATTCATACGGAAATTGCGTCGCTATGAAATACTATGGGTTCTATGACTTCTCCTTCTAAATCGAGTAACGTTTCTATGGAAACGACAGGATTTTCTTTTGGGATACGGCAATCACATTTCCGATCCACTAATCCGTCTTTACTGCATCCCTCACTAATACACATTGACGAATTCATACGGAAATTGCGTCGGTATGAAACACTATGGGTTCTATGACTTCTCCTTCTAAATCGAGTATCATTTCTATGGAAACGACTGGCTTTTCTTTTGCGATACGAGTATCTCCCTGTCGATGCACTAATCGTTCTTTACTGCATCCCTCTCTCCCACTCATAGACGAATTCACACGGAAATTGCGTCGCCATGAAATACTATGTGTTCTATGACTTCTCCTTCTAAATCGAGTAACGTTTCTATGGAAACGACAGGATTTTCTTTTGCGATACGAGTATCTCCCTCTCGATGCACTAATCCTTCTTTACTGCATCCCTCACTCCCACTCATTGACGAATTCACACGGAAATTGCGTCGCAATGAAATACTATGGGTTCTATGACTTCTCCTTCTAAATCGAGTAACGTTTCTATGGAAACGACAGGATTTTCTTTTGGGATACGACAATCACATTTCCGATCCACTAATCCGTCTTTACTGCATCCCTCTCTAATACACATTGACGAATTCACACGGAAATTGCGTCGCTATGAAATACTATGGGTTCTATGACTTCTCCTTCTAAATCGAGTATCGTTTCTATGGAAACGACTGGCTTTTCTTTTGCGATACGACAATCACATTTCCGATCCACTAACCCGTCTTTACTGCATCCCTCACTAATACACATGGACGAATTCATACGGAAATTGCGTCGCTATGAAATACTATGGGTTCTATCACTTCTCCTTCTAAATCGAGTATCGTTTCTATGGAAACGACTGGCTTTTCTTTTGCGATACGAGTATCTCCCTCTCGATGCACTAATCCTTCTTTACTGCATCCCTCACTCCCACTCATTGACGAATTCACACGGAAATTGCGTCGCCATGAAATGCTATGGGTTCTATGACCTCTCCTTCTAAATCGAGTCACGTCTCTATGGAAACGACAGGATTTTCTTTTGGGATACGACAATCACATTTCCGATCCACTAATCCGTCTTTACTGCATCCCTCACTAATACACATTGACGAATTCATACGGAAATTGCGTCGCTATGAAATACTATGGGTTCTATTACTTCTCCTCCTCAATCGAGTATCTTTTCTATGGAAACGACTGGCTTTTCTTTTGCGGTACGACAATCACATTTCCGATCCACTAATCCGTCTTTACTGCATCCCTCACTAATACACATTGACGAATTCATACGGAAATTGCGTCGCTATGAAATACTATGGATTCTATGACTTCGCCTTCTAAATCGAGTATCGTTTCTATGGAAACGACTGGCATTTCTTTTGCGATACGAGTATCTCCCTCGCGATGCACTAATCCTTTTTACTGCATCCCTCACTCCCACTCATTGACGAATTCACACGGAAATTCCGTCGCCATGAAATACTATGGGTTCTATTACTTCTCCTTCTAAATCGAGTATCGTTTCTATGGAAACGACAGGATTTTCTTTTGCGATACGACAATCACATTTCCGATCCACTAATCCGTCTTTACTGCATCCCTCACTAATACACATTGACGAATTCACACGGAAATTGCGTCGCCATGTAATACTATGGGTTCTATGACTTCTCCGTCTAAATCGAGTATCGTTTCTATGGAAACGACTGGCTTTTCTTTTGCGATACGAGTATCTCCCTCTCGATGCACTAATCCTTCTTTGCTGCATCCCTCACTCCCACTCATTGACGAACTCATACGGAAATTGCGTCGCTATGAAATACTATGGGTTCTATGACTTCTCCTTCTAAATCGAGTATCGTTTCTATGGAAACGACTGGCTTTTCTTTTGCGATACGAGTATCTCCCTCTCGATGCACTAATCCTTCTTTACTGCATCCCTCACTCCCACTCATTGACGAATTCACACGGAAATTGCGTCGCCATGAAATACTATGGGTTCTATGACTTCTCCTTCTAAATCGAGTAACGTTTCTATGGAAACGACAGGATTTTCTTTTGGGATACGACAATCACATTTCCGATCCACTAATCCGTCTTTACTGCATCCCTCACTAATACATATTGACGAATTCATACGGAAATTGCGTCGCTATGAAATACTATGGGTTCTATGACTTCTCCTTCTAAATCGAGTAACGTTTCTATGGAAACGACAGGATTTTCTTTTGGGATACGGCAATCACATTTCCGATCCACTAATCCGTCTTTACTGCATCCCTCACTAATACACATTGACGAATTCATACGGAAATTGCGTCGGTATGAAACACTATGGGTTCTATGACTTCTCCTTCTAAATCGAGTATCATTTCTATGGAAACGACTGGCTTTTCTTTTGCGATACGAGTATCTCCCTGTCGATGCACTAATCGTTCTTTACTGCATCCCTCTCTCCCACTCATTGACGAATTCACACGGAAATTGCGTCGCCATGAAATACTATGTGTTCTATGACTTCTCCTTCTAAATCGAGTAACGTTTCTATGGAAACGACAGGATTTTCTTTTGCGATACGAGTATCTCCCTCTCGATGCACTAATCCTTCTTTACTGCATCCCTCACTCCCACTCATTGACGAATTCACACGGAAATTGCGTCGCAATGAAATACTATGGGTTCTATGACTTCTCCTTCTAAATCGAGTAACGTTTCTATGGAAACGACAGGATTTTCTTTTGGGATACGACAATCACATTTCCGATCCACTAATCCGTCTTTACTGCATCCCTCACTAATACACATTGACGAATTCATACGGAAATTACGTCGCTATGAAATACTATGGGTTCTATGACTTCTCCTTCTAAATCGAATATCGTTTCTATGGAAACGACTGGCTTTTCTTTTGCGATACGAGTATCTCCCTCTCGATGCACTAATCCTTCTTTACTGCATCCCTCACTCCCACTCATTGACGAATTCACACGGAAATTGCGTCGCCATGAAATACTATGGGTTCTATGACTTCTCCTTCTAAATCGAGTAACGTTTCTATGGAAATGACAGGATTTTCTTTAGGGATACGACAATCACATTTCCGATCCACTAATCCGTCTTTACTGCATCCCTCACTAATACACATTGACGAATTCACACGGAAATTGCGTCGCCATGAAATACTATGGGTTCTATGACTTCTCCTTCTAAATCGAGTAACGTTTCTATGGAAACGACAGGATTTACTTTTGGGATACGACAATCACATTTCCGATCCACTAATCCGTCTTTACTGCATCCCTCACTAATACACATTGACGAATTGACACGGAAATTGCGTCGCCATGAAATACTATGGTTTCTATGACTTCTCCTTCTAAATCGAGTAACGTTTCTATGGAAACGACAGGATTTTCTTTTGGGATACGACAATCACATTTCCGAACCACTAATCCGTCTTTACTGCATCCCTCACTAATACACATTGACGAATTCACACGGAAATTGCGTCGCCATGAAATACTATGAGTTCTATGACTTCTCCTTCTAAATCGAGTAACGTTTCTATGGAAACGACAGGATTTTCTTTTGGGATACGACAATCACATTTCCGATCCACTAATCCGTCTTTACCGCATCCCTCACTAATACACATTGACGAATTCACACGGAAATTGCGTCGCCATGAAATACTATGGGTTCTATGACTTCTCCTTCTAAATCGAGTAACGTTTCTATGGAACCGACAGGATTTTCTTTTGGGATACGACAATCACATTTCCGATCCACTAATCCGTCTTTACTGCATCCCTCACTAATACACATTGACGAATTCACACGGAAATTGCGTCGCTATGAAATACTATGGGTTCTATGACTTCTCCTTCTAAATCGAGTATCGTTTCTATGGAAACGATTGGCTTTTCTTTTGCGATACGACAATCACATTTCCGATCCACTAACCCGTCTTTACTGCATCCCTCACTAATACACATTGACGAATTCATACGGAAATTGCGTCGCTATGAAATACTATGGGTTCTATGACTTCTCCTTCTAAATCGAGTATCGTTTCTATGGAAACGACTGGCTTTTCTTTTGCGATACGAGTATCTCCCTCTCGATGCACTAATCCTTCTTTACTGCATCCCTCACTCCCACTCATTGACGAATTCACACGGAAATTGCGTCGCCATGAAATACTATGGGTTCTATGACTTCTCCTTCTAAATCGAGTAACGTCTCTATGGAAACGACAGGATTTTCTTTTGGGATACGACAATCACATTTCCGATCCACTAATCCGTCTTTACTGCATCCCTCACTAATACACATTGACGAATTCATACGGAAATTGCGTCGCTATGAAATACTATGGGTTCTATTACTTCTCCTTCTAAATCGAGTATCTTTTCTATGGAAACGACTGGCTTTTCTTTTGCGGTACGACAATCACATTTCCGATCTACTAATCCGTCTTTACTGCATCCCTCACTAATACACATTGACGAATTCATACGGAAATTGCGTCGCTATGAAATACTATGGGTTCTATGACTTCGCCTTCTAAATCGAGTATCGTTTCTATGGAAACGACTGGCATTTCTTTTGCGATACTAGTATCTCCCTCTCGATGCACTAATCCTTTTTACTGCATCCCTCACTCCCACTCATTGACGAATTCACACGGAAATTGCGTCGCCATGAAATACTATGGGTTCTATTACTTCTCCTTCTAAATCGAGTATCGTTTCTATGGAAACGACAGAATTTTCTTTTGCGATACGACAATCACATTTCCGATCCACTAATCCGTCTTTACTGCATCCCTCACTAATACACATTGACGAATTCACACGGAAATTGCGTCGCCATGAAATACTATGGGTTCTATGACTTCTCCGTCTAAATCGAGTATCGTTTCTATGGAAACGACTGGCTTTTCTTTTGCGATACGAGTATCTCCCTCTCGATGCACTAATCCTTCTTTGCTGCATCCCTCACTCCCACTCATTGACGAATTCACACGGAAATTGCGTCGCCATGAAATACTATGGGTTCTATGTCTTCTCCTTCTAAATCGAGTAACGTTGCTATGGAAACGACAGGATTTTCTTTTGGGATACGACAATCACATTTCCGATCCACTAATCCGTCTTTACTGCATCCCTCACTAATACACATTGACGAACTCATACGGAAATTGCGTCGCTATGAAATACTATGGGTTCTATGACTTCTCCTTCTAAATCGAGTATCGTTTCTATGGAAACGACTGGCTTTTCTTTTGCGATACGAGTATCTCCCTCTCGATGCACTAATCCTTCTTTACTGCATCCCTCACTCCCACTCATTGACGAATTCACACGGAAATTGCGTCGCCATGAAATACTATGGGTTCCATGACTTCTCCTTCTAAATCGAGTAACGTTTCTATGGAAACGACAGGATTTCCTTTTGGGATACGACAATCACATTTCCGATCCACTAATCCGTCTTTACTGCATCCCTCACTAATACACATTGACGAATACACACGGAAATTGCGTCGCCATGAAATACTATGGGTTCTATGACTTCTCCTTCTAAATCGAGTAACGTTTCTATGGAAACGACAGGATTTTCTTTTGGGATAGGACAATCACATTTCCGATCCACTAATCCGTCTTTACTGCATCCCTCACTAATACACATTGACGAATTCATACGGAAATTGCGTCGCTATGAAATACTATGGGTTCTATTACTTCTCCTCCTCAATCGAGTATCTTTTCTATGGAAACGACTGGCTTTTCTTTTGCGGTACGACAATCACATTTCCGATCCACTAATCCGTCTTTACTGCATCCCTCACTAATACACATTGACGAATTCATACGGAAATTGCGTCGCTATGAAATACTATGGATTCTATGACTTCGCCTTCTAAATCGAGTATCGTTTCTATGGAAACGACTGGCATTTCTTTTGCGATACGAGTATCTCCCTCGCGATGCACTAATCCTTTTTACTGCATCCCTCACTCCCACTCATTGACGAATTCACACGGAAATTCCGTCGCCATGAAATACTATGGGTTCTATTACTTCTCCTTCTAAATCGAGTATCGTTTCTATGGAAACGACAGGATTTTCTTTTGCGATACGACAATCACATTTCCGATCCACTAATCCGTCTTTACTGCATCCCTCACTAATACACATTGACGAATTCACACGGAAATTGCGTCGCCATGTAATACTATGGGTTCTATGACTTCTCCGTCTAAATCGAGTATCGTTTCTATGGAAACGACTGGCTTTTCTTTTGCGATACGAGTATCTCCCTCTCGATGCACTAATCCTTCTTTGCTGCATCCCTCACTCCCACTCATTGACGAATTCACACGGAAATTGCGTCGCCATGAAATACTATGGGTTCTATGTCTTCTCCTTCTAAATCGAGTAACGTTTCTATGGAAACGACAGGATTTTCTTTTGGGATACGACAATCACATTTCCGATTCACTAATCCGTCTTTACTGCATCCCTCACTAATACACATTGACGAACTCATACGGAAATTGCGTCGCTATGAAATACTATGGGTTCTATGACTTCTCCTTCTAAATCGAGTATCGTTTCTATGGAAACGACTGGCTTTTCTTTTGCGATACGAGTATCTCCCTCTCGATGCACTAATCCTTCTTTACTGCATCCCTCACTCCCACTCATTGACGAATTCACACGGAAATTGCGTCGCCATGAAATACTATGGGTTCTATGACTTCTCCTTCTAAATCGAGTAACGTTTCTATGGAAACGACAGGATTTTCTTTTGGGATACGACAATCACATTTCCGATCCACTAATCCGTCTTTACTGCATCCCTCACTAATACACATTGACGAATTCACACGGAAATTGCGTCGCCATGAAATACCATGGGTTCTATGACTTCTCCTTCTAAATCGAGTAACGTTTCTATGGAAACGACAGGATTTTCTTTTGGGATACGACAATCACATTTCCGATCCACTAATCCGTCTTTACTGCATCTCTCACTAATACATATTGACGAATTCATACGGAAATTGCGTCGCTATGAAATACTATGGGTTCTATGACTTCTCCTTCTAAATCGAGTAACGTTTCTATGGAAACGACAGGATTTTCTTTTGGGATACGGCAATCACATTTCCGATCCACTAATCCGTCTTTACTGCATCCCTCACTAATACACATTGACGAATTCATACGGAAATTGCGTCGGTATGAAACACTATGGGTTCTATGACTTCTCCTTCTAAATCGAGTAACGTTTCTATGGAAACGACAGGATTTTCTTTTGCGATACGAGTATCTCCCTCTCGATGCACTAATCCTTCTTTACTGCATCCCTCACTCCCACTCATTGACGAATTCACACGGAAATTGCGTCGCAATGAAATACTATGGGTTCTATGACTTCTCCTTCTAAATCGAGTAACGTTTCTATGGAAACGACAGGATTTTCTTTTGGGATACGACAATCACATTTCCGATCCACTAATCCGTCTTTACTGCATCCCTCACTAATACACATTGACGAATTCATACGGAAATTACGTCGCTATGAAATACTATGGGTTCTATGACTTCTCCTTCTAAATCGAATATCGTTTCTATGGAAACGACTGGCTTTTCTTTTGCGATACGAGTATCTCCCTCTCGATGCACTAATCCTTCTTTACTGCATCCTTCACTCCCACTCATTGACGAATTCACACGGAAATTGCGTCGCCATGAAATACTATGGGTTCTATGACTTCTCCTTCTAAATCGAGTAACGTTTCTATGGAAATGACAGGATTTTCTTTAGGGATACGACAATCACATTTCCGATCCACTAATCCGTCTTTACTGCATCCCTCACTAATACACATTGACGAATTCACACGGAAATTGCGTCGCCATGAAATACTATGGGTTCTATGACTTCTCCTTCTAAATCGAGTAACGTTTCTATGGAAACGACAGGATTTACTTTTGGGATACGACAATCACATTTCCGATCCACTAATCCGTCTTTACTGCATCCCTCACTAATACACATTGACGAATTGACACGGAAATTGCGTCGCCATGAAATACTATGGTTTCTATGACTTCTCCTTCTAAATCGAGTAACGTTTCTATGGAAACGACAGGATTTTCTTTTGGGATACGACAATCACATTTCCGAACCACTAATCCGTCTTTACTGCATCCCTCACTAATACACATTGACGAATTCACACGGAAATTGCGTCGCCATGAAATACTATGAGTTCTATGACTTCTCCTTCTAAATCGAGTAACGTTTCTATGGAAACGACAGGATTTTCTTTTGGGATACGACAATCACATTTCCGATCCACTAATCCGTCTTTACCGCATCCCTCACTAATACACATTGACGAATTCACACGGAAATTGCGTCGCCATGAAATACTATGGGTTCTATGACTTCTCCTTCTAAATCGAGTAACGTTTCTATGGAACCGACAGGATTTTCTTTTGGGATACGACAATCACATTTCCGATCCACTAATCCGTCTTTACTGCATCCCTCACTAATACACATTGACGAATTCACACGGAAATTGCGTCGCTATGAAATACTATGGGTTCTATGACTTCTCCTTCTAAATCGAGTATCGTTTCTATGGAAACGATTGGCTTTTCTTTTGCGATACGACAATCACATTTCCGATCCACTAACCCGTCTTTACTGCATCCCTCACTAATACACATTGACGAATTCATACGGAAATTGCGTCGCTATGAAATACTATGGGTTCTATGACTTCTCCTTCTAAATCGAGTATCGTTTCTATGGAAACGACTGGCTTTTCTTTTGCGATACGAGTATCTCCCTCTCGATGCACTAATCCTTCTTTACTGCATCCCTCGCTCCCACTCATTGACGAATTCACACGGAAATTGCGTCGCCATGAAATACTATGGGTTCTATGACTTCTCCTTCTAAATCGAGTAACGTCTCTATGGAAACGACAGGATTTTCTTTTGGGATACGACAATCACATTTCCGATCCACTAATCCGTCTTTACTGCATCCCTCACTAATACACATTGACGAATTCATACGGAAATTGCGTCGCTATGAAATACTATGGGTTCTATTACTTCTCCTTCTAAATCGAGTATCTTTTCTATGGAAACGACTGGCTTTTCTTTTGCGGTACGACAATCACATTTCCGATCTACTAATCCGTCTTTACTGCATCCCTCACTAATACACATTGACGAATTCATACGGAAATTGCGTCGCTATGAAATACTATGGGTTCTATGACTTCGCCTTCTAAATCGAGTATCGTTTCTATGGAAACGACTGGCATTTCTTTTGCGATACTAGTATCTCCCTCTCGATGCACTAATCCTTTTTACTGCATCCCTCACTCCCACTCATTGACGAATTCACACGGAAATTGCGTCGCCATGAAATACTATGGGTTCTATTACTTCTCCTTCTAAATCGAGTATCGTTTCTATGGAAACGACAGAATTTTCTTTTGCGATACGACAATCACATTTCCGATCCACTAATCCGTCTTTACTGCATCCCTCACTAATACACATTGACGAATTCACACGGAAATTGCGTCGCCATGAAATACTATGGGTTCTATGACTTCTCCGTCTAAATCGAGTATCGTTTCTATGGAAACGACTGGCTTTTCTTTTGCGATACGAGTATCTCCCTCTCGATGCACTAATCCTTCTTCGCTGCATCCGTCACTCCCACTCATTGACGAATTCACACGGAAATTGCGTCGCCATGAAATACTATGGGTTCTATGTCTTCTCCTTCTAAATCGAGTAACGTTGCTATGGAAACGACAGGATTTTCTTTTGGGATACGACAATCACATTTCCGATCCACTAATCCGTCTTTACTGCATCCCTCACTAATACACATTGACGAACTCATACGGAAATTGCGTCGCTATGAAATACTATGGGTTCTATGACTTCTCCTTCTAAATCGAGTATCGTTTCTATGGAAACGACTGGCTTTTCTTTTGCGATACGAGTATCTCCCTCTCGATGCACTAATCCTTCTTTACTGCATCCCTCACTCCCACTCATTGACGAATTCACACGGAAATTGCGTCGCCATGAAATACTATGGGTTCTATGACTTCTCCTTCTAAATCGAGTAACGTTTCTATGGAAACGACAGGATTTTCTTTTGGGATACGACAATCACATTTCCGATCCACTAATCCGTCTTTACTGCATCCCTCACTAATACACATTGACGAATACACACGGAAATTGCGTCGCCATGAAATACTATGGGTTCTATGACTTCTCCTTCTAAATCGAGAAACGTTTCTATGGAAACGACAGGATTTTCTTTTGGGATAGGACAATCACATTTCCGATCCACTAATCCGTCTTTACTGCATCCCTCACTAATACATATTGACGAATTCATACGGAAATTGCGTCGCCATGAAATACTATGGGTTCTATGACTTCTCCTTCTAAATCGAGTAACGTTTCTATGGAAACGACAGGATTTTCTTTTGGGATACGACAATCACATTTCCGATCCACTAATCCGTCTTTACTGCATCCCTCACTAATACACATTGACGAATTCATACGGAAATTGCGTCGCTATGAAATACTATTGGTTCTATGACTTCTCCTTCTAAATCGAGTATCGTTTCTATGGAAACGACTGGCTTTTCTTTTGCGATACGAGTATCTCCCTCTCGATGCACTAATCCTTCTTTACTGCATCCCTCACTCCCACTCATTGACGAATTCACACGGAAATTGCGTCGCTATGAAATACTATGGGTTCTATGACTTCTCCGTCTAAATCGAGTATCGTTTCTATGGAAACGACTGGCTTTTCTTTTGCGATACGAGTATCTCCCTCTCGATGCACTAATCCTTCTTTGCTGCATCCCTCACTCCCACTCATTGACGAATTCACACGGAAATTGCGTCGCCATGAAATACTATGGGTTCTATGTCTTCTCCTTCTAAATCGAGGAACGTTTCTATGGAAACGACAGGATTTTCTTTTGGGATACGACAATCACATTTCCGATTCACTAATCCGTCTTTACTGCATCCCTCACTAATACACATTGACGAACTCATACGGAAATTGCGTCGCTATGAAATACTATGGGTTCTATGACTTCTCCTTCTAAATCGAGTATCGTTTCTATGGAAACGACTGGCTTTTCTTTTGCGATACGAGTATCTCCCTCTCGATGCACTAATCCTTCTTTACTGCATCCCTCACTCCCACTCATTGACGAATTCACACGGAAATTGCGTCGCCATGAAATACTATGGGTTCTATGACTTCTCCTTCTAAATCGAGTAACGTTTCTATGGAAACGACAGGATTTTCTTTTGGGATACGACAATCACATTTCCGATCCACTAATCCGTCTTTACTGCATCCCTCACTAATACACATTGACGAATTCACACGGAAATTGCGTCGCCATGAAATACCATGGGTTCTATGACTTCTCCTTCTAAATCGAGTAACGTTTCTATGGAAACGACAGGATTTTCTTTTGGGATACGACAATCACATTTCCGATCCACTAATCCGTCTTTACTGCATCCCTCACTAATACACATTGACGAATTCATACGGAAATTGCGTCGCTATGAAATACTATGGGTTCTATGACTTCTCCTTCTAAATCGAGTATCGTTTCTATGGAAACGACTGGCTTTTCTTTTGCGATACGACAATCACATTTCCGATCCACTAATCCGTCTTTACTGCATCCCTCACTAATACACATTGACGAATTCATACGGAAATTGCGTCGCTATGAAATACTATGGGTTCTATGACTTCTCCTTCTAAATCGAGTATCGTTTCTATGGAAACGACTGGCTTTTCTTTTGCGATACGACAATCACATTTCCGATCCACTAATCCGTCTTTACTGCATCCCTCACTAATACACATTGACGAATTCATACGGAAATTGCGTCGCTATGAAACACTATGGGTTCTATGACTTCTCCTTCTAAATCGAGTATCATTTCTATGGAAACGACTGGCTTTTCTTTTGCGATACGAGTATCTCCCTGTCGATGCACTAATCGTTCTTTACTGCATCCCTCTCTCCCACTCATTGACGAATTCACACGGAAATTGCGTCGCCATGAAATACTATGTGTTCTATGACTTCTCCTTCTAAATCGAGTAACGTTTCTATGGAAACGACAGGATTTTCTTTTGCGATACGAGTATCTCCCTCTCGATGCACTAATCCTTCTTTACTGCATCCCTCACTCCCACTCATTGACGAATTCACACGGAAATTGCGTCGCAATGAAATACTATGGGTTCTATGACTTCTCCTTCTAAATCGAGTAACGTTTCTATGGAAACGACAGGATTTTCTTTTGGGATACGACAATCACATTTCCGATCCACTAATCCATCTTTACTGCATCCCTCACTAATACACATTGACGAATTCATACGGAAATTACGTCGCTATGAAATACTATGGGTTCTATGACTTCTCCTTCTAAATCGAATATCGTTTCTATGGAAACGACTGGCTTTTCTTTTGCGATACGAGAATCTCCCTCTCGATGCACTAATCCTTCTTTACTGCATCCCTCACTCCCACTCATTGACGAATTCCCACGGAAATTGCGTCGCCATGAAATACTATGGGTTCTATGACTTCTCCTTCTAAATCGAGTAACGTTTCTATGGAAATGACAGGATTTTCTTTAGGGATACGACAATCACATTTCCGATCCACTAATCCGTCTTTACTGCATCCCTCACTAATACACATTGACAAATTCACACGGAAATTGCGTCGCCATGAAATACTATGGGTTCTATGACTTCTCCTTCTAAATCGAGTAACGTTTCTATGGAAACGACAGGATTTACTTTTGGGATACGACAATCACATTTCCGATCCACTAATCCGTCTTTACTGCATCCCTCACTAATACACATTGACGAATTGACACGGAAATTGCGTCGCCATGAAATACTATGGGTTCTATGACTTCTCCTTCTAAATCGAGTAACGTTTCTATGGAAACGACAGGATTTTCTTTTGGGATACGACAATCACATTTCCGAACCACTAATCCGTCTTTACTGCATCCCTCACTAATACACATTGACGAATTCACACGGAAATTGCGTCGCCATGAAATACTATGGGTTCTATGACTTCTCCTTCTAAATGGAGTAACGTTTCTATGGAAACGACAGGATTTTCTTTTGGGATACGACAATCACATTTCCGATCCACTAATCCGTCTTTACCGCATCCCTCACTAATACACATTGACGAATTCACACGGAAATTGCGTCGCCATGAAATACTATGGGTTCTATGACTTCTCCTTCTAAATCGAGTAACGTTTCTATGGAAACGACAGGATTTTCTTTTGGGATACGACAATCACATTTCCGATCCACTAATCCGTCTTTACTGCATCCCTCACTAATACACATTGACGAATTCACACGGAAATTGCGTCGCTATGAAATACTATGGGTTCTATGACTTCTCCTTCTAAATCGAGTATCGTTTCTATGGAAACGATTGGCTTTTCTTTTGCGATACGACAATCACATTTCCGATCCACTAACCCGTCTTTACTGCATCCCTCACTAATACACATTGACGAATTCATACGGAAATTGCGTCGCTATGAAATACTACGGGTTCTATGACTTCTCCTTCTAAATCGAGTGTCGTTTCTATGGAAACGACTGGCTTTTCTTTTGCGATACGAGTATCTCCCTCTCGATGCACTAATCCTTCTTTACTGCATCCCTCACTCCCACTCATTGACGAATTCACACGGAAATTGCGTCGCCATGAAATACTATGGGTTCTATGACTTCTCCTTCTAAATCGAGTAACGTCTCTATGGAAACGACAGGATTTTCTTTTGGGATACGACAATCACATTTCCGATCCACTAATCCGTCTTTACTGCATCCCTCACTAATACACATTGACGAATTCATACGGAAATTGCGTCGCTATGAAATACTATGGGTTCTATTACTTCTCCTTCTAAATCGAGTATCTTTTCTATGGAAACGACTGGCTTTTCTTTTGCGGTACGACAATCACATTTCCGATCCACTAATCCGTCTTTACTGCATCCCTCACTAATACACATTGACGAATTCATACGGAAATTGCGTCGCTATGAAATACTATGGGTTCTATGACTTCGCCTTCTAAATCGAGTATCGTTTCTATGGAAACGACTGGCATTTCTTTTGCGATACTAGTATCTCCCTCTCGATGCACTAATCCTTTTTACTGCATCCCTCACTCCCACTCATTGACGAATTCACACGGAAATTGCGTCGCCATGAAATACTATGGGTTCTATTACTTCTCCTTCTAAATCGAGTATCGTTTCTATGGAAACGACAGAATTTTCTTTTGCGATACGACAATCACATTTCCGATCCACTAATCCGTCTTTACTGCATCCCTCACTAATACACATTGACGAATTCACACGGAAATTGCGTCGCCATGAAATACTATGGGTTCTATGACTTCTCCGTCTAAATCGAGTATCGTTTCTATGGAAACGACTGGCTTTTCTTTTGCGATACGAGTATCTCCCTCTCGATGCACTAATCCTTCTTTGCTGCATCCGTCACTCCCACTCATTGACGAATTCACACGGAAATTGCGTCGCCATGAAATACTATGGGTTCTATGTCTTCTCCTTCTAAATCGAGTAACGTTTCTATGGAAACGACAGGATTTTCTTTTGGGATACGACAATCACATTTCCGATCCACTAATCCGTCTTTACTGCATCCCTCACTAATACACATTGACGAACTCATACGGAAATTGCGTCGCTATGAAATACTATGGGTTCTATGACTTCTCCTTCTAAATCGAGTATCGTTTCTATGGAAACGACTGGCTTTTCTTTTGCGATACGAGTATCTCCCTCTCGATGCACTAATCCTTCTTTACTGCATCCCTCACTCCCACTCATTGACGAATTCACACGGAAATTGCGTCGCCATGAAATACTATGGGTTCTATGACTTCTCCTTCTAAATCGAGTAACGTTTCTATGGAAACGACAGGATTTTCTTTTGGGATACGACAATCACATTTCCGATCCACTAATCCGTCTTTACTGCATCCCTCACTAATACACATTGACGAATACACACGGAAATTGCGTCGCCATGAAATACTATGGGTTCTATGACTTCTCCTTCTAAATCGAGTAACGTTTCTATGGAAACGACAGGATTTTCTTTTGGGATAGGACAATCACATTTCCGATCCACTAATCCGTCTTTACTGCATCCCTCACTAATACATATTGACGAATTCATACGGAAATTGCGTCGCCATGAAATACTATGGGTTCTATGACTTCTCCTTCTAAATCGAGTAACGTTTCTATGGAAACGACAGGATTTTCTTTTGGGATACGACAATCACATTTCCGACCCACTAATCCGTCTTTACTGCATCCCTCACTAATACACATTGACGAATTCATACGGAAATTGCGTCGCTATGAAATACTATTGGTTCTATGACTTCTCCTTCTAAATCGAGTATCGTTTCTATGGAAACGACTGGCTTTTCTTTTGCGATACGAGTATCTCCCTCTCGATGCACTAATCCTTCTTTACTGCATCCCTCACTCCCACTCATTGACGAATTCACACGGAAATTGCGTTGCTATGAAATACTATGGGTTCTATGACTTCTCCTTCTAAATCGAGTAACGTTTCTATGGAAACGACTGGCTTTTATTTTGCGATACGAGTATCTCCCTCTCGATGCACTAATCCTTCTTTACTGCATCCCTCACTCCCACTCATTGACGAATTCACACGGAAATTGCGTCGCCATGAAATACTATGTGTTCTATGACTTCTCCTTCTAAATCGAGTAACGTTTCTATGGAAACGACAGGATTTTCTTTTGGGATACGACAATCACATTTCCGATCCACTAATCCGTCTTTACTGCATCCCTCACTAATACACATTGACGAATTCACGCGGAAATTGCGTCGCCATGAAATACTATGGGTTCTATGACTTCTCCTTCTAAATCGAGTAACGTTTCTATGGAAACGACAGGATTTTCTTTTGGGATACGACAATCACATTTCCGATCCACTAATCCGTCTTTACTGCATCCCTCACTAATACACATTGACGAATTCATGCGGAAATTGCGTCGCTATGAAATACTATGGGTTCTATGACTTCTCCTTCTAAATCGAGTATCGTTTCTATTAAAACGACTGGCTTTTCTTTTGCGATACGAGTATCTCCCTCTCGATGCACTAATCCTTCTTTACTGCATCCCTCACTCCCACTCATTGACGAATTCACACGGAAATTGCGTCGCCATGAAATACAATGGGTTCTATGACTTCTCCTTCTAAATGGAGTAACGTTTCTATGGAAACGACAGGATTTTCTTTTGGGATACGACAATCACATTTCCGATCCACTAATCCGCCTTTACTGCATCCCTCACTAATACACATTGACGAATTCACACGGAAATAGCGTCACCATGAAATACTATGGGTTCTATGACTTCTCCTTCTAAATCGAGTAACGTTTCTATGGAAACGACAGGATTTTCTTTTGGGATACGACAATCACATTTCCGATCCACTAATCCGTCTTTACTGCATCCCTCACTAATACACATTGACGAATTCATACGGAAATTGCGTCGCTATGAAATACTATGGGTTCTATGACTTCTCCTTCCAAATCGAGTATCGTTTCTATGGAAACGACTGGCTTTTCTTTTGCGATACGAGTATCTCCCCCCCGATGCACTAATCCTTCTTTACTGCATCCCTCACTCCCACTCATTGACGAATTCACACGGAAATTGCGTCGCCATGAAATACTATGGGATCTATGACTTCTCCTTCTAAATCGAGTAACGTTTCTATGGAAACGACAGGATTTTCTTTTGGGATACGACAATCACATTTCCGATCCACTAATCCGCCTTTACTGCATCCCTCACTAATACACATTGACGAATTCACACGGAAATTGCGTCGCCATGAAATACTATGGGTTCTATGACTTCTCCTTCTAAATCGAGTAACGTTTCTATGGAAACGACAGGATTTTCTTTTGGGATACGACAATCACATTTCCGAACCACTAATCCGTCTTTACTGCATCCCTCTCTAAACACATTGACGAATTCACACCGAAATTGCGTCGCCATGAAATACTATGGGTTCTATGACTTCTCCTTCTAAATCGAGTAACGTTTCTATGGAAACGACAGGATTTTCTTTTGGGATACGACAATCACATTTCCGATCCACTAATCCGTCTTTACTGCATCCCTCACTAATACACATTGACGAATTCACACGGAAATTGCGTCGCTATGAAATACTATGGGTTCTATGACTTCTCCTTCTAAATCCAGTATCGTTTCTATGGAAACGACTGGCTTTTCTTTTGCGATACGACAATCACATTTCCGATCCACTAACCCGTCTTTACTGCATCCCTCACTAATACACATTGACGAATTCATACGGAAATTGCGTCGCTATGAAATACTATGGGTTCTATGACTTCTCCTTCTAAATCGAGTATCTTTTCTATGGAAACGACTGGCTTTTCTTTTGCGATACGAGTATCTCCCTCTCGATGCACTAATCCTTCTTTACTGCATCCCTCACTCCCACTCATTGACGAATTCACACGGAAATTGCGTCGCCATGAAATACTATGGGTTCTATGACTTCTCCTTCTAAATCGAGTAACGTCTCTATGGAAACGACAGGATTTTCTTTTGGGATACGACAATCACATTTCCAATCCACTAATCCGTCTTTACTGCATCCCTCACTAATACACATTGACGAATTCATACGGAAATTGCGTCGCTATGAAATACTATGGGTTCTATTACTTCTCCTTCTAAATCGAGTATCTTTTCTATGGAAACGACTGGCTTTTCTTTTGCGGTACGACAATCACATTTCCGATCCACTAATCCGTCTTTACTGCATCCCTCACTAATACACATTGACGAATTCATACGGAAATTGCGTCGCTATGAAATACTATGGATTCTATGACTTCGCCTTCTAAATCGAGTATCGTTTCTATGGAAACGACTGGCTTTTCTTTTGCGATACGAGTATCTCCCTCTCGATGCACTAATCCTTCTTTGCTGCATCCCTCACTCCCACTCATTGACGAATTCACACGGAAATTGCGTCGCCATGAAATACTATGGGTTCTATGTCTTCTCCTTCTAAATCGAGTAACGTTTCTATGGAAACGACAGGATTTTCTTTTGGGATACGACAATCACATTTCCGATCCACTAATCCGTCTTTACTGCATCCCTCATTAATACACATTGACGAACTCATACGGAAATTGCGTCGCTATGAAATACTATGGGTTCTATGACTTCTCCTTCTAAATCGAGTATCGTTTCTATGGAAACGACTGGCTTTTCTTTTGCGATACGAGTATCTTTCTCTCGATGCACTAATCCTTCTTTACTGCATCCCTCACTCCCACTCATTGACGAATTCACACGGAAATTGCGTCGCCATGAAATACTATGGGTTCTATGACTTCTCCTTCTAAATCGAGTAACGTTTCTATGGAAATGACAGGATTTTCTTTAGGGATACGACAATCACATTTCCGATCCACTAATCCGTCTTTACTGCATCCCTCACTAATACACATTGACGAATTCACACGGAAATTGCGTCGCCATGAAATACTATGGGTTCTATGACTTCTCCTTCTAAATCGAGTAACGTTTCTATGGAAACGACAGGATTTACTTTTGGGATACGACAATCACATTTCCGATCCACTAATCCGTCTTTACTGCATCCCTCACTAATACACATTGACGAATTAACACGGAAATTGCGTCGCCATGAAATACTATGGGTTCTATGACTTCTCCTTCTAAATCGAGTAACGTTTCTAAGGAAACGACAGGATTTTCTTTTGGGATACGACAATCACATTTCCGATCCATTAATCCGTCTTTACTGCATCCCTCACTAATACACATTGACGAATTCACACGGAAATTGCGTCGCCATGAAATACTATGGGTTCTATGACTTCTCCTTCTAAATCGAGTAACGTTTCTATGGAAACGACAGGATTTTCTTTTGGGATACGACAATCACATTTCCGAACCACTAATCCGTCTTTACTGCATCCCTCACTAATACACATTGACGAATTCACACGGAAATTGCGTCGCCATGAAATACTATGGGTTCTATGACTTCTCCTTCTAAATCGAGTAACGTTTCTATGGAAACGACAGGATTTTCTTTTGGGATACGACAATCACATTTCCGATCCACTAATCCGTCTTTACCGCATCCCTCACTAATACACATTGACGAATTCACACGGAAATTGCGTCGCCATGAAATACTATGGGTTCTATGACTTCTCCTTCTAAATCGAGTAACGTTTCTATGGAAATGACAGGATTTTCTTTAGGGATACGACAATCACATTTCCGATCCACTAATCCGTCTTTACTGCATCCCTCACTAATACACATTGACGAATTCACACGGAAATTGCGTCGCCATGAAATACTATGGGTTCTATGACTTCTCCTTCTAAATCGAGTAACGTTCCTATGGAAACGACAGGATTTACTTTTGGGATACGACAATCACATTTCCGATCCACTAATCCGTCTTTACTGCATCCCTCACTAATACACATTGACGAATTAACACGGAAATTGCGTCGCCATGAAATACTATGGGTTCTATGACTTCTCCTTCTAAATCGAGTAACGTTTCTAAGGAAACGACAGGATTTTCTTTTGGGATACGACAATCACATTTCCGATCCACTAATCCGTCTTTACTGCATCCCTCACTAATACACATTGACGAATTCACACGGAAATTGCGTCGCCATGAAATACTATGGGTTCTATGACTTCTCCTTCTAAATCGAGTAACGTTTCTATGGAAACGACAGGATTTTCTTTTGGGATACGACAATCACATTTCCGAACCACTAATCCGTCTTTACTGCATCCCTCACTAATACACATTGACGAATTCACACGGAAATTGCGTCGCCATGAAATACTATGGGTTCTATGACTTCTCCTTCTAAATCGAGTAACGTTTCTATGGAAACGACAGGATTTTCTTTTGGGATACGACAATCACATTTCCGATCCACTAATCCGTCTTTACTGCATCCCTCACTAATACACATTGACGAATTCACACGGAAATTGCGTCGCTATGAAATACTATGGGTTCTATGACTTCTCCTTCTAAATCGAGTATCGTTTCTATGGAAACGACTGGCTTTTCTTTTGCGATACGAGTATCTCCCTCTCGATGCACTAATCCTTCTTTACTGCATCCCTCACTCCCACTCATTGACGAATTCACACGGAAATTGCGTCGCCATGAAATACTATGGGTTCTATGACTTCTCCTTCTAAATCGAGTAACGTCTCTATGGAAACGACAGGATTTTCTTTTGGGATACGACAATCACATTTCCGATCCACTAATCCGTCTTTACTGCATCCCTCACTAATACACATTGACGAATTCATACGGAAATTGCGTCGCTATGAAATACTATGGGTTCTATTACTTCTCCTTCTAAATCGAGTATCTTTTCTATGGAAACGACTGGCTTTTCTTTTGCGGTACGACAATCACATTTCCGATCCACTAATCCGTCTTTACTGCATCCCTCACTAATACACATTGACGAATTCATACGGAAATTGCGTCGCTATGAAATACTATGGGTTCTATGACTTCGCCTTCTAAATCGAGTATCGTTTCTATGGAAACGACTGGCATTTCTTTTGCGATACGAGTATCTCCCTCTCGATGCACTAATCCTTTTTACTGCATCCCTCACTCCCACTCATTGACGAATTCACACGGAAATTGCGTCGCCATGAAATACTATGGGTTCTATTACTTCTCCTTCTAAATCGAGTATCGTTTCTATGGAAACGACAGGATTTTCTTTTGCGATACGACAATCACATTTCCGATCCACTAATCCGTCTTTACTGCATCCCTCACTAATACACATTGACGAACTCATACGGAAATTGCGTCGCTATGAAATACTATGGGTTCTATGACTTCTCCTTCTAAATCGAGTATCGTTTCTATGGAAACGACTGGCTTTTCTTTTGCGATACGAGTATCTCCCTCTCGATGCACTAATCCTTCTTTACTGCATCCCTCACTCCCACTCATTGACGAATTCACACGGAAATTGCGTCGCCATGAAATACTATGGGTTCTATGACTTCTCCTTCTAAATCGAGTAACGTTTCTATGGAAACGACAGGATTTTCTTTTGGGATACGACAATCAAATTTCCGATCCACTAATCCGTCTTTACTGCATCCCTCACTAATACACATTGACGAATACACGCGGAAATTGCGTCGCCATGAAATACTATGGGTTCTATGACTTCTCCTTCTAAATCGAGTAACGTTTCTATGGAAACGACAGGATTTTCTTTTGGGATAGGACAATCACATTTCCGATCCACTAATCCGTCTTTACTGCATCCCTCACTAATACATATTGACGAATTCATACGGAAATTGCGTCGCCATGAAATACTATGGGTTCTATGACTTCTCCTTCTAAATCGAGTAACGTTTCTATGGAAACGACAGGATTTTCTTTTGGGATACGACAATCACATTTCCGATCCACTAATCCGTCTTTACTGCATCCCTCACTAATACACATTGACGAATTCATACGGAAATTGCGTCGCTATGAAATACTATTCGTTCTATGACTTCTCCTTCTAAATCGAGTATCGTTTCTATGGAAACGACTGGCTTTTCTTTTGCGATACGAGTATCTCCCTCTCGATGCACTAATCCTTCTTTACTGTATCCCTCACTCCCACTCATTGACGAATTCACACGGAAATTGCGTCGCTATGAAATACTATGGGTTCTATGACTTCTCCTTCTAAATCGAGTAACGTTTCTATGGAAACGACTGGCTTTTATTTTGCGATACGAGTATCTCCCTCTCGATGCACTAATCCTTCTTTACTGCATCCCTCACTCCCACTCATTGACGAATTCACACGGAAATTGCGTCGCCATGAAATACTATGGGTTCTATGACTTCTCCTTCTAAATGGAGTAACGTTTCTATGGAAACGACAGGATTTTCTTTTGGGATACGACAATCACACTTCCGATCCACTAATCCGCCTTTACTGCATCCCTCACTAATACACATTGACGAATTCACACGGAAATTGCGTCACCATGAAATACTATGGGTTCTATGACTTCTCCTTCTAAATCGAGTAACGTCTCTATGGAAACGACTGGCTTTTCTTTTGCGATATGAGTATCTCCCTCTCGATGCACTAATCCTTCTTTACTGCATCCCTCACTCCCACTCATTGACGAATTCACACGGAAATTGCGTCGCCATGAAATACTATGGGTTCTATGATTTCTCCTTCTAAATCGAGTAACGTCTCTATGGAAACGACAGGATTTTCTTTTGGGATACGACAATCACATTTCCGATCCACTAATCCGTCTTTACTGCATCCCTCACTAATACACATTGACGAATTCATACGGAAATTGTGTCGCTATGAAATACTATGGGTTCTATTACTTCTCCTTCTAAATCGAGTATCTTTTCTATGGAAACGACTGGCTTTTCTTTTGCGGTACGACAATCACATTTCCGATCCACTAATCCGTCTTTACTGCATCCCTCACTAATACACATTGACGGATTCATACGGAAATTGCGTCGCTATGAAATACTATGGGTTCTATGACTTCGCCTTCTAAATCGAGTATCGTTTCTATGGAAACGACTGGCATTTCTTTTGCGATACGAGTATCTCCCTCTCGATGCACTAATCCTTTTTACTGCATCCCTCACTCCCACTCATTGACGAATTCACACGGAAATTGCGTCGCCATGAAGTACTATGGGTTCTATTACTTCTCCTTCTAAATCGAGTATCGTTTCTATGGAAACGACAGGATTTTCTTTTGCGATACGATAATCACATTTCCGATCCACTAATCCGTCTTTACTGCATCCCTCACTAATACACATTGACGAATTCACACGGAAATTGCGTCGCCATGAAATACTATGGGTTCCATGACTTCTCCGTCTAAATCGAGTATCGTTTCTATGGAAACGACTGGCATTTCTTTTGCGATACGAGTATCTCCCTCTCGATGCACTAATCCTTTTTACTGCATCCCTCACTCCCACTCATTGACGAATTCACACGGAAATTGCGTCGCCATGAAATACTATGGGTTCTATTACTTCTCCTTCTAAATCGAGTATCGTTTCTATGGAAACGACAGGATTTTCTTTTGCGATACGATAATCACATTTCCGATCCACTAATCTGTCTTTACTGCATCCCTCACTAATACACATTGACGAATTCACACGGAAATTGCGTCGCCATGAAATACTATGGGTTCTATGACTTCTCCTTCTAAATCGAGTAACGTTTCTATGGAAACGACAGGATTTTCTTTTGCGATACGACAATCACATTTCCGATCCACTAATCCGTCTTTACTGCATCCCTCACTAATACACATTGACGAATTCATGCGGAAATTGCGTCGCTATGAAATACTATGGGTTCTATGACTTCTCCTTCTAAATCGAGTATCGTTTCTATGGAAACGACTGGCTTTTCTTTTGCGATACGAGTATCTCCCTCTCGATGCACTAATCCTTCTTTACTGCATCCCTCACTCCCACTCATTGACGAATTCACACGGAAATTGCGTCGCCATGAAATGCTATGGGTTCTATGACTTCTCCTTCTAAATGGAGTAACGTTTCTATGGAAACGACAGGATTTTCTTTTGGGATACGACAATCACATTTCCGATCCACTAATCCGCCTTTACTGCATCCCTCACTAATACACATTGACGAATTCACACGGAAATTGCGTCACCATGAAATACTATGGGTTCTATGACTTCTCCTTCTAAATCGAGTAACGTTTCTATGGAAACGACAGGATTTTCTTTTGGGATACGACAATCACATTTCCGATCCACTAATCCGTCTTTACTGCATCCCTCACTAATACACATTGACGAATTCATACGGAAATTGCGTCGCTATGAAATACAATGGGTTCTATGACTTCTCCTTCTAAATCGAGTATCGTTTCTATGGAAACGACTGGCTTTTCTTTTGCGATACGAGTATCTCCCTCCCGATGCACTAATCCTTCTTTACTGCATCCCTCACTCCCACTCATTGACGAATTCACACGGAAATTGCGTCGCCATGAAATACTATGGGTTCTATGACTTCTCCTTCTAAATCGAGTAACGTTTCTATGGAAACGACAGGATTTTCTTTTGGGATACGACAATCACATTTCCGATCCACTAATCCGTCTTTACTGCATCCCTCACTAATACACATTGACGAATTCACACGGAAATTGCGTCGCCATGAAATACTATGGGTTCTATGACTTCTCCTTCTAAATCGAGTAACGTTTCTATGGAAACGACAGGATTTTCTTTTGGGATACGACAATCACATTTCCGAACCACTAATCCGTCTTTACTGCATCCCTCACTAATACACATTGACGAATTCACACGGAAATTGCGTCGCCATGAAATACTATGGGTTCTATGACTTCTCCTTCTAAATCGAGTAACGTTTCTATGGAAACGATAGGATTTTCTTTTGGGATACGACAATCACATTTCCGATCCACTAAACCGTCTTTACTGCATCCCTCACTAATACACATTGACGAATTCACACGGAAATTGCGTCGCTATGAAATACTATGGGTTCTATGACTTCTCCTTCTAAATCCAGTATCGTTTCTATGGAAACGACTGGCTTTTCTTTTGCGCTACGACAATCACATTTCCGATCCACTAACCCGTCTTTACTGCATCCCTCACTAATACACATTGACGAATTCATACGGAAATTGCGTCGCTATGAAATACTATGGGTTCTATGACTTCTCCTTCTAAATCGAGTATCGTTTCTATGGAAACGACTGGCTTTTCTTTTGCGATACGAGTATCTCCCTCTCGATGCACTAATCCTTCTTTACTGCATCCCTCACTCCCACTCATTGACGAATTCATACGGAAATTGCGTCGCTATGAAATACTATGGATTCTATGACTTCCCCTTCTAAATCGAGTATCGTTTCTATGGAAACGACTGGCATTTCTTTTGCGATACGAGTATCTCCCTCGCGATGCACTAATCCTTTTTACTGCATCCCTCACTCCCACTCATTGACGAATTCACACGGAAATTCCGTCGCCATGAAATACTATGGGTTCTATTACTTCTCCTTCTAAATCGAGTATCGTTTCTATGGAAACGACAGGATTTTCTTTTGCGATACGACAATCACATTTCCGATCCACTAATCCGTCTTTACTGCATCCCTCACTAATACACATTGACGAATTCACACGGAAATTGCGTCGCCATGAAATACTATGGGTTCTATGACTTCTCCGTCTAAATCGAGTATCGTTTCTATGGAAACGACTGGCTTTTCTTTTGCGATACGAGTATCTCCCTCTCGATGCACTAATCCTTCTTTGCTGCATCCCTCACTCCCACTCATTGGCGAATTCACACGGAAATTGCGTCGCCATGAAATACTATGGGTTCTATGTCTTCTCCTTCTAAATCGAGTAACGTTTCTATGGAAACGACAGGATTTTCTTTTGGGATACGACAATCACATTTCCGATCCACTAATCCGTCTTTACTGCATCCCTCACTAATACACATTGACGAACTCATACGGAAATTGCGTCGCTATGAAATACTATGGGTACTATGACTTCTCCTTCTAAATCGAGTATCGTTTCTATGGAAACGACTGGCTTTTCTTTTGCGATACGAGTATCTTTCTCTCGATGCACTAATCCTTCTTTACTGCATCCCTCACTCCCACTCATTGACGAATTCACACGGAAATTGCGTCGCCATGAAATACTATGGGTTCTATGACTTCTCCTTCTAAATCGAGTAACGTTTCTATGGAAACGACAGGATTTTCTTTTGGGATACGACAATCACATTTCCGATCCACTAATCCGTCTTTACTGCATCCCTCTCTAATACACATTGACGAATTCACACGGAAATTGCGTCGCCATGAAATACTATGGGTTCTATGACTTCTCCTTCTAAATCGAGTAACGTTTCTATGGAAACGACAGTATTTTCTTTTGGGATAGGACAATCACATTTCCGATCCACTAATCCGTCTTTACTGCATCCCTCACTAATACATATTGACGAATTCATACGGAAATTGCGTCGCCATGAAATACTATGGGTTCTATGACTTCTCCTTCTAAATCGAGTAACGTTTCTATGGAAACGACAGGATTTTCTTTTGGGATACGACAATCACATTTCCGATCCACTAATCCGTCTTTACTGCATCCCTCACTAATACACATTGACGAATTCATACGGAAATTGCGTCGCTATGAAATACTATTGGTTCTATGACTTCTCCTTCTAAATCGAGTATCGTTTCTATGGAGACGACTGGCTTTTCTTTTGCGATACGAGTATCTCCCTCTCGATGCACTAATCCTTCTTTACTGCATCCCTCACTCCCACTCATTGACGAATTCACACGGAAATTGCGTCGCTATGAAATACTATGGGCTCTATGACTTCTCCTTCTAAATCGAGTAACGTTTCTATGGAAACGACTGGCTGTTATTTTGCGATACGAGTATCTCCCTCTCGATGCACTAATCTTTCTTTACTGCATCCCTCACTCCCACTCATTGACGAATTCACACGGAAATTGCGTCGCCATGAAATACTATGTGTTCTATGACTTCTCCTTCTAAATCGAGTAACGTTTCTATGGAAACGACAGGATTTTCTTTTGGGATACGACAATCACATTTCCGATCCACTAATCCGTCTTTACTGCATCCCTCACTAATACACATTGACGAATTCACGCGGAAATTGCGTCGCCATGAAATACTATGGGTTCTATGACTTCTCCTTCTAAATCGAGTAACGTTTCTATGGAAACGACAGGATTTTCTTTTGGGATACGACAATCACATTTCCGATCCACTAATCCGTCTTTACTGCATCCCACACTAATACACATTGACGAATTCATGCGGAAATTGCGTCGCTATGAAATACTATGGGTTCTATGACTTCTCCTTCTAAATCGAGTATCGTTTCTATGGAAACGACTGGCTTTTCTTTTGCGATACGAGTATCTCCCTCTCGATGCACTAATCCTTCTTTACTGCATCCCTCACTCCCACTCATTGCCGAATTCACACGGAAATTGCGTCGCCATGAAATACTATGGGTTCTATGACTTCTCCTTCTAAATGGAGTAACGTTTCTATGGAAACGACAGGATTTTCTTTTGGGATACGACAATCACATTTCCGATCCACTAATCCGTCTTTACTGCATCCCTCACTAATACACATTGACGAATTCACACGGAAATTGCGTCGCCATGAAATACTATGGGTTCTAAGACTTCTCCTTCTAAATCGAGTAACGTTTCTATGGAAACGACAGGATTTTCTTTTGGGATACGACAATCACATTTCCGATCCACTAATCCGTCTTTACTGCATCCCTCACTAATACACATTGACGAATTCACACAGAAATTGCGTCGCCATGAAATACTATGGGTTCTATGACTTCTCCTTCTAAATCGAGTAACGTTTCTATGGAAACGACAGGATTTTCTTTTGGGATACGACAATCACATTTCCGATTCACTAATCCGTCTTTACTGCATCCCTCATTAATACACATTGACGAATTCATACGGAAATTGCGTCGCTATGAAATACTATGGGTTCTATGACTTCTCCTTCTAAATCGAGTATTGTTTCTATGGAAACGACTGGCTTTTCTTTTGCGATACGAGTATCTCCCTCTCGATGCACTAATCCTTCTTTACTGCATCCCTCACTCCCACTCATTGACGAATTCACACGGAAATTGCGTCGCCATGAAATACTATGGGTTCTATGACTTCTCCTTCTAAATGGAGTAACGTTTCTATGGAAACGACAGGATTTTCTTTTGGGATACGACAATCACATTTCCGATCCACTAATCCGTCTTTACTGCAACCCTCACTAATACACATTGACGAATTCACACGGAAATTGCGTCGCCATGAAATACTATGGGTTCTATGACTTCTCCTTCTAAATCGAGTAACGTTTCTATGGACTACGACAGGATTTTCTTTTGGGATACGACAATCACATTTCCGATCCACTAATCCGTCTTTACTGCATCCCTCACTAATACACATTGACGAATTCATACGGAAATTGCGTCGCTATGAAATACTATGGGTTCTATGACTTCTCCTTCTGAATCGAGTATCGTTTCTATGGAAACGACTGGCTTTTCTTTTGCGATACGAGTATCTCCCTCTCGATGCACTAATCCTTCTTTACTGCATCCCTCACTCCCACTCATTGACCATTTCACACGGAAATTGCGTCGCCATTAAATACTATGGGTTCTATGACTTCTCCTTCTAAATCGAGTAACGTTTCTATGGAAACGACAGGATTTTCTTTTGGGTTACGACAATCACATTTCCGATCCACTAATCCGTCTTTACTGCATCCCTCACTAATACACATTGACGAATTCACACGGAAATTGCGGCGCCATGAAATACTACGGGTTCTATGACTTCTCCTTCTAAATCGAGTAACGTTTCTATAGAAACGACAGGATTTTCTTTTGGGATACGACAATCACATTTCCGATCCACTAATCCGTCTTTACTGCATCCCTCACTAATAAACATTGACGAACTCACACGGAAATTGCGTCGCCATGAAATACTATGGGTTCTATGACTTCTCCTTCTAATTCGAGTAACGTTTCTATGGAAACGACAGGATTTTCTTTTGGGTTACGACAATCACATTTCCGATGCCCTAATCCGTCTTTACTGCATCCCTCACTAATACACATTGACGAATTTACACGGAAATTGCGTCGCCATGAAATACTATGGGTTCTATGACTTCTCCTTCTAAATCGAGTAACGTTTCTATGGAAACGACAGGATTTTCTTTTGGGATACGACAATCACATTTCCGATCCACTAATCCGTCTCTACTGCATCCCTCACTAATACACATTGACGAATTCACACGGAATTTGCGTCGCCATGAAATACTATGGGTTCTATGACTTCTCCTTCTAAATCGAGTAACGTTTCTATGGAAACGACAGGATTTTCTTTTGGGACACGACAATCACATTTCCGATCCACTAATCCGTCTTTACTGCATCCCTCACTAATACACATTGACGAATTCACACGGAAATTGCGTCGCCATGAAATATTATGGGTTCTATGACTTCTCCTTCTAAATCGAGTAACGTTTCTATGGAAACGACAGGATTTTCTTTTGGGATACGACAATCACATTTCCGATCCACTAATCCGTCTTTACTGCATCCCTCACTAATACACATTGACGAATTCATACGGAAATTGCGTCGCTATGAAATACTATGGGTTCTATGAGTTCTCCTTCTAAATCGAGTATCGTTTCTATGGAAACGACTGGCTTTTCTTTTGCGATACGACAATCACATTTTCGATCCACTAATCCGTCTTTACTGCATCCCTCACTAATACACATTGACGAATTCATACGGAAATTGCGTCGCTATGAAATACTATGGATTCTATGACTTCTCCTTCTAAATCGAGTATCGTTTCTATGGAAACGACTGGCTTTTCTTTTGCGATACGACAATCACATTTCCGATCCACTAATCCGTCTTTACTGCATCCCTCACTAATACACATTGACGAATTCATACGGAAATTGCGTCGCTATGAAATACTATGGGTCCTATGACGTCTCCTTCTAAATCGAGTATCGTTTCTATGGAAACGACTGGCTTTTCTTTTGCGATACGAGTATCTCCCTCTCGATGCACTAATCCTTCTTTACTGCATCCCTCACTCCCACTCATTGACGAATTCACACGGAAATTGCGTCGCCATGAAATACTATGGGTTCTATGACTTCTCCTTCTAAATCGAGTATCGTTTCTATGGAAACGACAGGATTTTCTTTTGCGATACGACAAGCACATTTCCGATCCACTAATCCGTCTTTACTGCATCCCTCACTAATACACATTGACGAATTCACACGGAAATTGCGTCGCCATGAAATACTATGGGTTCTATGGCTTCTCCTTCTAAATCGAGTATCGTTTCTATGGAAACGACTGGCTTATCTTTTGCGATACGACAATCACATTTCCGATCCACTAATCCGTCTTTACTGCATCCCTCACTAATACACATTGACGAATTCATACGGAAATTGCGTCGCTATGAAATACTATGTGTTCTATGACTTCTCCTTCTAAATCGAGTATCGTTTCTATGGAAACGACTGGCTTTTCTTTTGCGATACGAGTATCTCCCTCTCGATGCACTAATCCTACATTAGTGCATCCCTCACTCCCACTCATTGACGAATTCACACGGAAATTGCGTCGCCATGAAATACTATGGGTTCTATGACTTCTCCTACTAAATCGAGTATCGCATCTATGGAGACGACTGGCTTTTCTTTTGCGATACGACAATCACATTTCCGATCCACTAATCCGTCTTTACTGCATCCCTCACTAATACACATTGACGAATTCACACGGAAATTGCGTCGCCATGAAATACTATGGGTTCTATGACTTCTCCTTCTAAATCGAGTAACGTTTCTATGGAAACGACAGGATTTTCTTTTGGGATACGACAATCACATTTCCGATCCACTAATCCGTCTTTACTCCATCCCTCACTAATACACATTGACGAATTCACACGGAAATTGCGTCGCCATGAAATACTATGGGTTCTATGACTTCTCCTTCTAAATCGAGTAACGTTTCTATGGAAACGACAGGATTTTCTTTTGGGATACGACAATCACATTTCCAATCCACTAATCCGTCTTTACTGCATCCCTCACTAATACACATTGACGAATTCATACGGAAATTGCGTCGCTATGAAATACTATGGGTTCTATGACTTCTCCTTCTAAATCGAGTATCGTTTCTATAAAATCGACTGGCTTTTCTTTTGCGATACGACAATCATATTTCCGATCCACTAATCCGTCTTTACTGCATCCCTCACTAATACACATTGACGAATTCATACGGAAATTGCGTCGCTATGAAATACTATGGGTTCTATGACTTCTCCTTCTAAATCGAGTATCGTTTCTATGGAAACGACTGGCTTTTCTTTTGCGATACGACAATCACATTTCCGATCCACTAATCAGTCTTTACTGCATCCCTCACTAATACACATTGACGAATTCATACGGAAATTGCGTCGCCATGAAATACTATGGGTTCTATGACTTCTCCTTCTAAATCGAGTATCGTTTCTATGGAAACGACTGGATTTTCTTTTGCGATACGAGTATCTCCCTCTCGATGCACTAATCCTTCTTTACTGCATCCCTCACTCCCACTCACTGACGAATTCACACGGAAATTGCGTCGCCATGAAATGCTATGGGTTCTATGACTTTTCCTTCTAAATCGAGTATCGTTTCTATGGAAACGACTGGCTTTCCTTTTGCGATACGTCAATCACATTTCCGATCCACTAATCCGTCTTTACTGCATCCCTCACTAATACACATTGACGAATTCACACGGAAAGTGCGTCGCCATGAAATACTATGGGTTCTATGACTTCTCCTTCTAAATCGAGTATCGTTTCCATGGAAACGACTGGCTTTTCTTTTGCGATACGACAATCACATTTCCGATCCACTAATCCGTCTTTACTGCATCCCTCACTAATACACATTGACACATTCATACGGAAATTGCGTCGCTATGAAATACTATGGGTTGTATGACTTCTCCTTCTAAATCGAGTATCGTTTCTATGGAAACGACCGGCTTTTCTTTTGCGATACGACAATCACATTTCCGATCCACTAATCCGTCTTTACTGCATCCCTCACTAATACACATTGACGAATTCATACGGAAATTGCGTCGCTATGAAATACTATGGGTTCTATGACTTCTCCTTCTAAATCGAGTATCGTTTCTATGGAAACGACTGGCTTTTCTTTTGCGATACGACAATCACATTTCCGATCCACTAATCCGTCTTTACTGCATCCCTCACTAATACACATTGACGACTTCATACGGAAATTGCGTCGGTATGAAATACTATGGGTTCTATGACTTCTCCTTCTAAATCGAGTATCGTTTCTATGGAAACGACTGGCTTTATTTTGCGATACAAGTATCTTCCTCTCGATGCACTAATCCTTCTTTACGGCATCCCTCACTCCCACTCATTGACGAATTCACACGGAAATTGCGTCGCCATGAAATACTATGGGTTCTATGACTTCTCCTTCTAAATCGAGAAACGTTTCTATGGAAACGACACGATTTTCTTTTGGGATACGACAATCACATTTCCGATCCACTAATCCGTCTTTACTGCATCCCTCACTAATACACATTGACGAATTCATACGGAAATTGCGTCGCTATGAAATACTATGGGTTCTATGACTTCTCTTTCTAAGTCGAGTATCGTTTCTATGGAAACGACTGGCTTTTCTTTTGCGATACGAGTATCTCCCTCTCGATGCACTAATCCTTCTTTACTGCATCCCTCACTCCCACTCATTGACGAATTCATACGGAAATTGCGTCGCTATGAAATACTATGGGTTGTATGACTTCTCCTTCTAAATCGAGTATCGTTTCTATGGAAACGACAGGATTTTCTTTTGGGATACGACAATCACATTTCCGATCCACTAATCCGTCTTTACTGCATCCCTCACTAATACACATTGACCAATTCACACGGAAATTGCGTCGCCATGAAATACTATGGGTTCTATGACTTCTCTTTCTAAATCGAGTATCGTTTCTATGGAAACGACTGGCTTTTCTTTTGCGATACGACAATCACATTTCCTATCCACTAATCCGTCTTTACTGCATCCCTCACTAATACACATTGACGAATTCATACGGAAATTGCGTCGCTATGAAATACTATGGGTTGTATGACTTCTCCTTCTAAATCGAGTATCGTTTCTATGGAAACGACTGGCTTTTCTTTTGCGATACGACAATCACATTTCCGATCCACTAATCCGTCGTTACTGCATCCCTCACTAATACACATTGACGAATTCACACGGAAATTGCGTCGCCATGAAATACTATGGGTTCTATGACTTCTCCTTCTAAATCGAGTATCGTTTCTATGGAAACGACAGGATTTTCTTTTGGGATACGACAATCACATTTCCGATCCACTAATCCGTCTTTACTGCATCCCTCACTAATACACATTGACGAATTCATACGGAAATTGCGTCGCTATGAAATACTATGGGTTCTATGACTTCTCCTTCTAAATCGAGTATCGTTTCTATGGAAACGACTGGCTTTTCTTTTGCGATACGACAATCACATTTCCGATCCACTAATCCGTCTTTACTGCATCCCTCACTAATACACATTGACGAATTCATACGGAAATTGCGTCGCTATGAAATACTATGGGTTCTATGACTTCTCCTTCTAAATCGAGTATCGTTTCTATGGAAACGACTGGCTTTTCTTTTGCGATACGGCAATCACATTTCCGATCCACTAATCCGTCTTTACTGCATCCCTCACTAATTCACATTGACGAATTCATACGGAAATTGCGTCGCTATGAAATACTATGGGTTCTATGACTTCTCCTTCTAAATCGAGTATCGTTTCTATGGAAACGACTGGCTTTTCTTTTGCGATACGAGTATCTCCCTCTCGATGCACTAATCCTTCTTTACTGCATCCCTCACTCCCACTTATTTACGAATTCACACTGAAATTGCGTCGCCATGAAATACTATGGGTTCGATGACTTCTCCTTCTAAATCGAGTATCGTTTCAATGGAAACGACTGGCTTTTCTTTTGCGATACGACAATCACATTTCCGATCCACTAATCCGTCTTTACTGCATCCCTCACTAATACACATTGACGAATTCACACGGAAATTGCGTCGCCATGAAATACTATGGGTTCTATGACTTCTCCTTCTAAATCGAGTACCGTTTCTATGGAAACGACTGGCTTTTCTTTTGCGATACGACAATCACAGTTCCGATCCACTAATCCGTCTTTACTGCATCCCTCACTAATACACATTGACGCATTCATACGGAAATTGCGTCGCTATGAAATACTATGGGTTCTATGACTTCTCCTTCTAAATCGAGTATCGTTTCTATGGAAACGACTGGCTTTTCTTTTGCGATACGACAATCACATTTCCGATCCACTAATCCATCTTTACTGCATCCCTCACTAATACACATTGACGAATTCACACGGAAATTGCGTCGCCATGAAATACTATGGGTTCTATGACTTCTCCTTCTAAATCGAGTAACGTTTCTATGGAAACGACAGGATTTTCTTTTGGGAACGACAATCACATTTCCGATCCACTAATCCGTCTTTACTGCATCCCTCACTAATACCCATTGACGAATTCATACGGAAATTGCGTAGCTATGAAATACTATGGGTTCTATGACTTCTCCTTCTAAATCGAGTATCGTTTCTATGGAAACGACTGACTTTTCTTTTGCGATACGACAATCACATTTCCGATCCACTAATCCGACTTTACTGCATCCGTCACTAATACACATTGACGAATTCATACGGAAATTGCGTCGCTATGAAATACTATGGGTTCTATGACTTCTCCTTATAAATCGAGTATCGTTTCTATGGAAACGACTGGCTTTTCTTTTGCGATACGAGTATCGCCCTCTCGATGCACTAATCCTTCTTTACTGCATCCCTCACTCCCACTCATTGACGAATTCACACGGAAATTGCGTCGCCATGAAATACTATGGGTTCTATGTCTTCTCCTTCTACATCGAGTATCGTTTCTATGGAAACGACTGGCTTTTCTTTCGCGATACGAGTATCTCCCTCTCGATGCACTAATCCTTCTTTACTGCATCCCTCACTCCCACTCATTGACGAATTCACGCGGAAAATGCGTCGTCATGAAATACTATGGGTTCTATGACTTCTCCTACTAAATCGAGTATCGTATCTATGGAAACGACTGGCTTTTCTTTTGCGATACGACAATCACATTTCCGATCCACTAATCCGTCTCTACTGCATCCCTCACTAATACACATTGACGAATTCACACGGAAATTGCGTCGCCATGAAATACTATGGGTTCTATGACTTCTCCTTCTAAATCGAGTATCGTTTCTATGGAAACGACTGGCTTTTCTTTTGCGATACGACAATCACATTTCCGATCCACTAATCCGTCTTTACTGCATCCCTCACTAGTACACATTGTCGAATTCATACGGAAATTGCGTCGCTATGAAATACTATGGGTTGTATGACTTCTCCTTCTAAATCGAGTATCGTTTCTATGGAAACGACTGGCTTTTCTTTTGCGATACGACAATCACATTTCCGATCCACTAATCCGTCTTAACTGCATCCCTCACTAATACACATTGACGAATTCATACGGAAATTGCGTCGCTATGAAATACTATGGGTTCCATGACTTCTCCTTCTAAATCGAGTATCGTTTCTATGGAAACGACTGGCTTTTCCTTTGCGATACGACAATTACATTTCCGATCCACTAATCCGTCTTTACTGCATCCCTCACTAATACACATTGACGAATTCATACGGAAATTGCGTCGCCATGAAATACTATGGGTTCTATGACTTCTCCTTCTAAATCGAGTATCGTTTCTATGGAAACGACTGGCTTTCCTTTTGCGATACGACAATCACATTTCCGATCCACTAATCCGTCTTTACTGCATCCCTCACTAATACACATTGACGAATTCATACGGAAATTGCGTCGCTATGAAATACTATGGGTTCTATGACTTCTCCTTCTAAATCGAGTATCGTTTCTATGGAAACGACTGGCTTTTCTTTTGCGATACGACAATCACATTTCCGATCCACTAATCCGTCTTTACTGCATCCCTCACTAATACACATTGACGAATTCATACGGAAATTGCGTCGCTATGATATACTATGGGTTCTATGACTTCTCCTTCTAAATCGAGTATCGTTTCTATGGAAACGACTGACTTTATTTTGCGATACGAGTATCTCCCTCTCGATGCACTAATCCTTTTTTACTGCATCCCTCACTCCCACTCATTGACGAATTCACACGGAAATTGCGTCGCCATGAAATACTATGGGTTCTACGACTTCTCCTTCTAAATCGAGTAACGTTTCTATGGAAACGACAGGATTTTCTTTTGGGATGCGACAATCACATTTCCGATCCACTAATCCGTCTTTACTGCATCCCTCACTAATACACATTGACGAATTCATACGGAAATTGCGTCGCTATGAAATACTATGGGTTCTATGACTTCTCCTTCTAAGTCGAGTATCGTTTCTATGGAAACGACTGGCTTTTCTTTTGCGATACGAGTATCTCCCTCTCGATGCACTAATCCTTCTTTACTGCATCCCTCACTCCCACTCATTGACGAATTCACACGGAAATTGCGTCGCTATGAAATACTATGGGTTCTATGACTTCTCCTTCTAAATCGAGTATCGTTTCTATGGAAACGACTGGCTTTTCTTTTGCGATACGAGTATCTCCCTCTCGATGCACTAATCCTTCTTTACTGCATCCCTCACTCCCACTCATTGACGAATTCACACGGAAATTGCGTCGCCATGAAATACTATGGGTTCTATGACTTCTCCTTCTAAATCGAGTATCGTTTCTATGGAAACGACTGGCTTTCCTTTTGCGATACGAGAATCACATTTCCGATCCACTAATCCGTCTTTACTGCATCCCTCACTAATACACATTGACGAATTCACACGGAAATTGCGTCGCCATGAAATACTATGGGTTCTATGACTTCTCCTTCTAAATTGAGGAACGTTTCTATGGAAACGACAGGATTTTCTTTTGGGATACGACAATCACATTTCCGATCCACTAATCCGTCTTTACTGCATCCCTCACTAATACACATTGACGAATTCACACGGAAATTGCGTCGCCATGAAATACTATGGGTTCTATGACTTCTCTTTCTAAATCGAGTATCGTTTCTATGGAAACGACTGGCTTTTCTTTTGCGATACGACAATCACATTTCCTATCCACTAATCCGTCTTTACTGCATCCCTCACTAATACACATTGACGAATTCATACGGAAATTGCGTCGCTATGAAATACTATGGGTTGTATGACTTCTCCTTCTAAATCGAGTATCGTTTTTATGGAAACGACTGGCATTTCTTTTGCGGTACGACAATCACATTTCCGATCCACTAATCCGTCGTTACTGCATCCCTCACAAATACACATTGACGAATTCATACGGAAATTGCGTCGCCATGAAATACTATGGGTTCTATGACTTCTCCTTCTAAATCGAGTAACGTTTCTATGGAAACGACATTATTTTCTTTTGGGATACGACAATCACATTTCCGATCCACTAATCCGTCTTTACTGCATCCCTCACTAATACACATTGACGAATTCATACGGAAATTTCGTCGCTATGAAATACTATGGGTTCTATGACTTCTCCTTCTAAATCGAGTATCGTTTCTATGGAAACGACTGGCTTTTCTTTTGCGATACGACAATCACATTTCCGATCCACTAATCCGTCTTTACTGCATCCCTCACTAATACACATTGACGAATTCATACGGAAATTGCGTCGCTATGAAATACTATGGGTTCTATGACTTCTCCTTCTAAATCGAGTATCGTTTCTATGGAAACGACTGACTTTTCTTTTGCGATACGACAATCACATTTCCGATCCACTAATCCGACTTTACTGCATCCGTCACTAATACACATTGACGAATTCATACGGAAATTGCGTCGCTATGAAATACTATGGGTTCTATGACTTCTCCTTCTAAATCGAGTACTGTTTCTATGGAAACGACTGGCTTTTCTTTTGCGATACGACAATCACATTTCCGATCCACTAATCCATCTTTACTGCATCCCTCACTAATACACATTGACGAATTCACACGGAAATTGCGTCGCCATGAAATACTATGGGTTCTATGACTTCTCCTTCTAAATCGAGTAACGTTTCTATGGAAACGACAGGATTTTCTTTTGGGATACGACAATCACATTTCCGATCCACTAATCCGTCTTTACTGCATCCCTCACTAATACACATTGACGAATTCATACGGAAATTGCGTCGCTATGAAATACTATGGGTTCTATGACTTCTCCTTCTAAATCGAGTATCGTTTCTATGGAAACGACTGACTTTTCTTTTGCGATACGACAATCACATTTCCGATCCACTAATCCGACTTTACTGCATCCGTCACTAATACACATTGACGAATTCATACGGAAATTGCGTCGCTATGAAATACTATGGGTTCTATGACTTCTCCTTCTAAATCGAGTATCGTTTCTATGGAAACGACTGGCTTTTCTTTTGCGATACGAGTATCGCCCTCTCGATGCACTAATCCTTCTTTACTGCATCCCTCACTCCCACTCATTGACGAATTCACACGGAAATTGCGTCGCCATGAAATACTATGGGTTCTATGTCTTCTCCTTCTACATCGAGTATCGTTTCTATGGAAACGACTGGCTTTTCTTTCGCGATACGAGTATCTCCCTCTCGATGCACTAATCCTTCTTTACTGCATCCCTCACTCCCACTCATTGACGAATTCACGCGGAAAATGCGTCGTCATGAAATACTATGGCTTCTATGACTTCTCCTACTAAATCGAGTATCGTATCTATGGAAACGACTGGCTTTTCTTTTGCGATACGACAATCACATTTCCGATCCACTAATCCGTCTCTACTGCATCCCTCACTAATACACATTGACGAATTCACACGGAAATTGCGTCGCCATGAAATACTATGGGTTCTATGACTTCTCCTTCTAAATCGAGTATCGTTTCTATGGAGACGACTGGCTTTTCTTTTGCGATACGACAATCACATTTCCGATCCACTAATCCGTCTTTACTGCATCCCTCACTAGTACACATTGACGAATTCATACGGAAATTGCGTCGCTATGAAATACTATGGGTTGTATGACTTCTCCTTCTAAATCGAGTATCGTTTCTATGGTAACGACTGGCTTTTCTTTTGCGATACGACAATCACATTTCCGATCCACTAATCCGTCTTAACTGCATCCCTCACTAATACACATTGACGAATTCATACGGAAATTGCGTCGCTATGAAATACTATGGGTTCCATGACTTCTCCTTCTAAATCGAGTATCGTTTCTATGGAAACGACTGGCTTTTCCTTTGCGATACGACAATCACATTTCCGATCCACTAATCCGTCTTTACTGCATCCCTCACTAATACACATTGACGAATTCATACGGAAATTGCGTCGCCATGAAATACTATGGGTTCTATGACTTCTCCTTCTAAATCGAGTATCGTTTCTATGGAAACGACTGGCTTTCCTTTTGCGATACGACAATCACATTTCCGATCTACTAATCCGTCTTTACTGCAACCCCCCCCAAAAATACACATTGACGAATTCATACGGAAATTGCGTCGCTATGAAATACTATGGGTTCTATGACTTCTCCTTCTAAATCGAGTATCGTTTCTATGGAAACGACTGGCTTTTCTTTTGCGATACGACAATCACATTTCCGATTAACTAATCCGTCTTTACTGCATCCCTCACTAATACACATTGACGAATTCATACGGAAATTGCGTCGCTATGATATACTATGGGTTCTATGACTTCTCCTTCTAAATCGAGTATCGTTTCTATGGAAACGACTGACTTTATTTTGCGATACGAGTATCTCCCTCTCGATGCACTAATCCTTTTTTACTGCATCCCTCACTCCCACTCATTGACGAATTCACACGGAAATTGCGTCGCCATGAAATACTATGTGTTCTACGACTTCTCCTCCTAAATCGAGTAACGTTTCTATGGAAACGACAGGATTTTCTTTTGGGATGCGACAATCACATTTCCGATCCACTAATCCGTCTTTACTGCATCCCTCACTAATACACATTGACGAATTCATACGGAAATTGCGTCGCTATGAAATACTATGGGTTCTATGACTTCTCCTTCTAAGTCGAGTATCGTTTCTATGGAAACGACTGGCTTTTCTTTTGCGATACGAGTATCTCCCTCTCGATGCACTAATCCTTCTTTACTGCATCCCTCACTCCCACTCATTGACGAATTCACACGGAAATTGCGTCGCTATGAAATACTATGGGTTCTATGACTTCTCCTTCTAAATCGAGTATCGTTTCTATGGAAACGACTGGCTTTTCTTTTGCGATACGAGTATCTCCCTCTCGATGCACTAATCCTTCTTTACTGCATCCCTCACTCCCACTCATTGACGAATTCACACGGAAATTGCGTCGCCATGAAATACTATGGGTTCTATGACTTCTCCTTCTAAATCGAGTATCGTTTCTATGGAAACGACTGGCTTTCCTTTTGCGATACGAGAATCACATTTCCGATCCACTAATCCGTCTTTACTGCATCCCTCACTAATACACATTGACGAATTCACACGGAAATTGCGTCGCCATGAAATACTATGGGTTCTATGACTTCTCCTTCTAAATTGAGGAACGTTTCTATGGAAACGACAGGATTTTCTTTTGCGATACGACAATCACATTTCCTATCCACTAATCCGTCTTTACTGCATCCCTCACTAATACACATTGACGAATTCATACGGAAATTGCGTCGCTATGAAATACTATGGGTTGTATGACTTCTCCTTCTAAATCGAGTATCGTTTCTATGGAAACGACTGGCATTTCTTTTGCGATACGACAATCACATTTCCGATCCACTAATCCGTCGTTACTGCATCGCTCACTAATACACATTGACGAATTCATACGGAAATTGCGTCGCCATGAAATACTATGGGTTCTATGACTTCTCCTTCTAAATCGAGTAACGTTTCTATGGAAACGACAGGATTTTCTTTTGGGATACGACAATCACATTTCCGATCCACTAATCCGTCTTTACTGCATCCCTCACTAATACACATTGACGAATTCATACGGAAATTTCGTCGCTATGAAATACTATGGGTTCTATGACTTCTCCTTCTAAATCGAGTATCGTTTCTATGGAAACGACTGGCTTTTCTTTTGCGATACGACAATCACATTTCCGATCCACTAATCCGTCTTTACTGCATCCCTCACTAATACACATTGACGAATTCATACGGAAATTGCGTCGCTATGAAATACTATGGGTTCTATGACTTCTCCTTCTAAATCGAGTATCAGTTTCTATGGAAACGACTGGCTTTTCTTTTGCGATACGACAATCACATTTCCGATCCACTAATCCGTCTTTACTGCATCCCTCACTAATTCACATTGACGAATTCATACGGAAATTGCGTCGCTATGAAATACAATGGGTTCTATGACTTCTCCTTTTAAATCGAGTATCGTTTCTATGGAAACGACTGGCTTTTCTTTTGCGATACGAGTATCTCCCTCTCGATGCACTAATCCTTCTTTACTGCATCCCTCACTCCCACTTATTGACGAATTCACACGGAAATTGCGTCGCCATGAAATACTATGGGTTCTATGACTTCTCCTTCTAAATTGAGGAACGTTTCTATGGAAACGACAGGATTTTCTTTTGGGATACGACAATCACATTTCCGATCCACTAATCCGTCTTTACTGCATCCCTCACTAATACACATTGACGAATTCACACGGAAATTGCGTCGCCATGAAATACTATGGGTTCTATGACTTCTCTTTCTAAATCGAGTATCGTTTCTATGGAAACGACTGGCTTTTCTTTTGCGATACGACAATCACATTTCCTATCCACTAATCCGTCTTTACTGCATCCCTCACTAATACACATTGACGAATTCATACGGAAATTGCGTCGCTATGAAATACTATGGGTTGTATGACTTCTCCTTCTAAATCGAGTATCGTTTTTATGGAAACGACTGGCATTTCTTTTGCGGTACGACAATCACATTTCCGATCCACTAATCCGTCGTTACTGCATCCCTCACTAATACACATTGATGAATTCATACGGAAATTGCGTCGCCATGAAATACTATGGGTTCTATGACTTCTCCTTCTAAATCGAGTAACGTTTCTATGGAAACGACAGGATTTTCTTTTGGGATACGACAATCACATTTCCGATCCACTAATCCGTCTTTACTGCATCCCTCACTAATACACATTGACGAATTCATACGGAAATTTCGTCGCTATGAAATACTATGGGTTCTATGACTTCTCCTTCTAAATCGAGTATCGTTTCTATGGAAACGACTGGCTTTTCTTTTGCGATACGACAATCACATTTCCGATCCACTAATCCGTATTTACTGCATCCCTCACTAATACACATTGACGAATTCATACGGAAATTGCGTCGCTATGAAATACTATGGGTTCTATGACTTCTCCTTCTAAATCGAGTATCGTTTCTATGGAAACGACTGACTTTTCTTTTGCGATACGACAATCACATTTCCGATCCACTAATCCGACTTTACTGCATCCGTCACTAATACACATTGACGAATTCATACGGAAATTCCGTCGCTATGAAATACTATGGGTTCTATGACTTCTCCTTCTAAATCGAGTACTGTTTCTATGGTAACGACTGGCTTTTCTTTTGCGATACGACAATCACATTTCCGATCCACTAATCCATCTTTACTGCATCCCTCACTAATACACATTGACGAATTCACACGGAAATTGCGTCGCCATGAAATACTATGGGTTCTATGACTTCTCCTTCTAAATCGAGTAACGTTTCTATGGAAACGACAGGATTTTCTTTTGGGATACGACAATCACATTTCCGATCCACTAATCCGTCTTTACTGCATCCCTCACTAATACACATTGACGAATTCATACGGAAATTGCGTCGCTATGAAATACTATGGGTTCTATGACTTCTCCTTCTAAATCGAGTATCGTTTCTATGGAAACGACTGACTTTTCTTTTGCGATACGACAATCACATTTCCGATCCACTAATCCGACTTTACTGCATCCGTCACTAATACACATTGACGAATTCATACGGAAATTGCGTCGCTATGAAATACTATGGGTTCTATGACTTCTCCTTCTAAATCGAGTATCGTTTCTATGGAAACGACTGGCTTTTCTTTTGCGATACGAGTATCGCCCTCTCGATGCACTAATCCTTCTTTACTGCATCCCTCACTCCCACTCATTGACGAATTCACACGGAAATTGCGTCGCCATGAAATACTATGGGTTCTATGTCTTCTCCTTCTACATCGAGTATCGTTTCTATGGAAACGACTGGCTTTTCTTTCGCGATACGAGTATCTCCCTCTCGATGCACTAATCCTTCTTTACTGCATCCCTCACTCCCACTCATTGACGAATTCACGCGGAAAATGCGTCGTCATGAAATACTATGGCTTCTATGACTTCTCCTACTAAATCGAGTATCGTATCTATGGAAACGACTGGCTTTTCTTTTGCGATACGACAATCACATTTCCGATCCACTAATCCGTCTCTACTGCATCCCTCACTAATACACATTGACGAATTCACACGGAAATTGCGTCGCCATGAAATACTATGGGTTCTATGACTTCTCCTTCTAAATCGAGTATCGTTTCTATGGAAACGACTGGCTTTTCTTTTGCGATACGACAATCACATTTCCGATCCACTATTCCGTCTTTACTGCATCCCTCACTAGTACACATTGACGAATTCATACGGAAATTGCGTCGCTATGAAATACTATGGGTTGTATGACTTCTCCTTCTAAATCGAGTATCGTTTCTATGGAAACGACTGGCTTTTCTTTTGCGATACGACAAACACATTTCCGATCCACTAATCCGTCTTAACTGCATCCCTCACTAATACACATTGACGAATTCATACGGAAATTGCGTCGCTATGAAATACTATGGGTTCCATGACTTCTCCTTCTAAATCGAGTATCGTTTCTATGGAAACGACTGGCTTTTCCTTTGCGATACGACAATCACATTTCCGATCCACTAATCCGTCTTTACTGCATCCCTCACTAATACACATTGACGAATTCATACGGAAATTGCGTCGCCATGAAATACTATGGGTTCTATGACTTCTCCTTCTAAATCGAGTATCGTTTCTATGGAAACGACTGGCTTTCCTTTTGCGATACGACAATCACATTTCCGATCCACTAATCCGTCTTTACTGCATCCCTCACTAATACACATTGACGAATTCATACGGAAATTGCGTCGCTATGAAATACTATGGGTTCTATGACTTCTCCTTCTAAATCGAGTATCGTTTCTATGGAAACGACTGGCTTTTCTTTTGCGATACGACAATCACATTTCCGATCCACTAATCCGTCTTTACTGCATCCCTCACTAATACACATTGACGAATTCATACGGAAATTGCGTCGCTATGATATACTATGGGTTCTATGACTTCTCCTTCTAAATCGAGTATCGTTTCTATGGAAACGACTGACTTTATTTTGCGATACGAGTATCTCCCTCTCGATGCACTAATCCTTTTTTACTGCATCCCTCACTCCCACTCATTGACGAATTCACACGGAAATTGCGTCGCCATGAAATACTATGGGTTCTACGACTTCTCCTTCTAAATCGAGAAACGTTTCTATGGAAACGACAGGATTTTCTTTTGGGATGCGACAATCACATTTCCGATCCACTAATCCGTCTTTACTGCATCCCTCACTAATACACATTGACGAATTCATACGGAAATTGCGTCGCTATGAAATACTATGGGTTCTATGACTTCTCCTTCTAAGTCGAGTATCGTTTCTATGGAAACGACTGGCTTTTCTTTTGCGATACGAGTATCTCCCTCTCGATGCACTAATCCTTCTTTACTGCATCCCTCACTCCCACTCATTGACGAATTCACACGGAAATTGCGTCGCTATGAAATACTATGGGTTCTATGACTTCTCCTTCTAAATCGAGTATCGTTTCTATGGAAACGACTGGCATTTCTTTTGCGATACGAGTATCTCCCTCTCGATGCACTAATCCTCCTTTACTGCATCCCTCACTCCCACTCATTGACGAATTCACACGGAAATTGCGTCGCCATGAAATACTATGGGTTGTATGACTTCTCCTTCTAAATCGAGTATCGTTTCTATGGAAACGACAGGATTTTCTTTTGGGATACGACAATCACATTTCCGATCCACTAATCCGTCTTTACTGCATCCCTCACTAATACACATTGACGAATTCACACGGAAATTGCGTCGCCATGAAATACTATGGGTTCTATGACTTCTCTTTCTAAATCGAGTATCGTTTCTATGGAAACGACTGGCTTTTCTTTTGCGATACGACAATCACATTTCCTATCCACTAATCCGTCTTTACTGCATCCCTCACTAATACACATTGACGAATTCATACGGAAATTGCGTCGCTATGAAATACTATGGGTTGTATGACTTCTCCTTCTAAATCGAATATCGTTTCTATGGAAACGACTGGCATTTCTTTTGCGATACGACAATCACATTTCCGATCCACTAATCCGTCGTTACTGCATCCCTCACTAATACACATTGACGAATTCATACGGAAATTGCGTCGCCATGAAATACTATGGGTTCTATGACTTCTCCTTCTAAATCGAGTAACGTTTCTATGGAAACGACAGGATTTTCTTTTGGGATACGACAATCACATTTCCGATCCACTAATCCGTCTTTACTGCATCCCTCACTAATACACATTGACGAATTCATACGGAAATTTCGTCGCTATGAAATACTATGGGTTCTATGACTTCTCCTTCTAAATCGAGTATCGTTTCTATGGAAACGACTGGCTTTTCTTTTGCGATACGACAATCACATTTCCGATCCACTAATCCGTCTTTACTGCATCCCTCACTAATACACATTGACGAATTCATACGGAAATTGCGTCGCTATGAAATACTATGGGTTCTATGACTTCTCCTTCTAAATCGAGTATCAGTTTCTATGGAAACGACTGGCTTTTCTTTTGCGATACGACAATCACATTTCCGATCCACTAATCCGTCTTTACTGCATCCCTCACTATTACACATTGACGAATTCACACGGAAATTGCGTCGCCATGAAATACTATGGGTTCTATGACTTCTCCTTCTAAATCGAGTATCGTTTCTATGGAAACGACTGGCTTTTCTTTTGCGATACGACAATCAAATTTCCGATCCACTAATCCGTCTTTACTGCATCCCTCACTAATACACATTGACGCATTCATACGGAAATTGCGTCGCCATGAAATACTATGGATTCTATGACTTCTACTTCTAAATCGAGTATCGTTTCTATGGAAACGACAGGATTTTCTTTTGGGATACGACAATCACATTTCCGATCCACTAATCCGTCTTTACTGCATCCCTCACAAATACACATTGACGAATTCATACGGAAATTGCGTCGCTATGAAATACTATGGGTTCTATGACTTCTCCTTCTAAATCGAGTATCGTTTCTATGGAAACGACTGACTTTTCTTTTGCGATACGACAATTACATTTCCGATCCACTAATCCGACTTTACTGCATCCCTCACTAATACACATTGACGAATTCATACGGAAATTGCGTCGCTATGAAATACTATGGGTTGTATGACTTCTCCTTCTAAATCGAGTATCGTTTCTATGGAAACGACTGGCTTTTCTTTTGCGATACGACAATCACATTTCCGATCCACTAATCCGTCTTAACTGCATCCCTCACTAATACACATTGACGAATTCATACGGAAATTGCGTCGCTATGAAATACTATGGGTTCCATGACTTCTCCTTCTAAATCGAGTATCGTTTCTATGGAAACGACTGGCTTTTCTTTTGCGATACGACAATCACATTTCCGATCCACTAATCCGTCTTTACTGCATCCCTCACTAATACACATTGACGAATTCATACGGAAATTGCGTCGCCATGAAATACTATGGGTTCTATGACTTCTCCTTCTAAATCGAGTATCGTTTCTATGGAAACGACTGGCTTTTCTTTTGCGATACGACAATCACATTTCCGATCCACTAATCCGTCTTTACTGCATCCCTCACTAATACACATTGACGAATTCATACGGAAATTGCGTCGCTATGAAATACTATGGGTTCTATGACTTCTCCTTCTAAATCGAGTATCGTTTCTATGGAAACGACTGGCTTTATTTTGCGATACGAGTATCTCCCTCTCGATGCACTAATCCTTTTTTACTGCATCCCTCACTCCCACTCATTGACGAATTCACACGGAAATTGCGTCGCCATGATATACTATGGGTTCTACGACTTCTCCTTCTAAATCGAGTAACGTTTCTATGGAAACGACAGGATTTTCTTTTGGGATACGACAATCACATTTCCGATCCACTAATCCGTCTTTACTGCATCCCTCACTAATACACATTGACGAATTCACACGGAAATTGCGTCGCCATGAAATACTATGGGTTCTATGACTTCTCTTTCTAAATCGAGTATCGTTTCTATGGAAACGACTGGCTTTTCTTTTGCGATACGACAATCACATTTCCTATCCACTAATCCGTCTTTACTGCATCCCTCACTAATACACATTGACGAATTCATACGGAAATTGCGTCGCTATGAAATACTATGGGTTCTATGACTTCTCCTTCTAAATCGAGTATCGTTTCTATGGAAACGACTGGCTTTTCTTTTGCGATACGACAATCACATTTCCGATCCACTAATCCGTCTTTACTGCATCCCTCACTAATACACATTGACGAATTCATACGGAAATTGCGTCGCCATGAAATACTATGGGTTCTATGACTTCTCCTTCTAAATCGAGTAACGTTTCTATGGAAACGACAGGATTTTCTTTTGGGATACGACAATCACATTTCCGATCCACTAATCCGTCTTTACTGCATCCCTCACTAATACACATTGACGAATTCATACGGAAATTGCGTCGCTATGAAATACTATGGGTTCTGTGACTTCTCCTTCTAAATCGAGTATCGTTTCTATGGAAACGACTGGCTTTTCTTTTGCGATACGACAATCACATTTCCGATCCACTAATCCGTCTTTACTGCATCCCTCACTAATACACATTGACGAATTCATACGGAAATTGCGTCGCTATGAAATACTATGGGTTCTATGACTTCTCCATCTAAATGGAGTATCGTTTCTATGGAAACGACTGGCTTTTATTTTGCGATACGACGATCACATTTCCGATCCACTAATCCGTCTTTACTGCATCCCTCACTAATACACATTGACGAATTCATACGGAAATTGCGTCGCTATGAAATACTATGGGTTCTATGACTTCTCCTTCTAAATCGAGTATCGTTTCTGTGGAAACGACTGGCTTTTCTTTTGCGATACGAGTATCTCCCTCTCGATGCACTAATCCTTCTTTACTGCATCCCTCACTCCCACTCATTGACGAATTCACACGGAAATTGCGTCGCCATGAAATACTATGGGTTCTATGACTTCTCCTTCTAAATCGAGTATCGTTTCAATGGAAACGACTGGCTTTTCTTTTGCGATACGACAATCACATTTCCGATCCACTAATCCGTCTTTACTGCATCGCTCACTAATACACATTGACGAATTCACACGGAAATTGCGTCGCCATGAAATACTATGGGTTCTATGAGTTCTCCTTCTAAATCGAGTATCGTTTCTATGGAAACGACTGGCTTTTCTTTTGCGATACGACAATCACATTTCCGATCCACTAATCCGTCTTTACTGCATCCCTCACTAACACACATTGACGCATTCATATGGAAATTGCGTCGCTATGAAATACTATGGGTTCTATGACTTCTCCTTCTAAATCGAGTATCGTTTCTATGGAAACGACTGGCTTTTCTTTTGCGATACGACAATCACATTTCCGATCCACTAATCCGTCTTTACTGCATCCCTCACTAATACACATTGACGAATTCACACGGAAATTGCGTCGCCATGAAATACTATGGGTTCTATGACTTCTCCTTCTAAATCGAGTAACGTTTCTATGGAAACGACAGGATTTTCTTTTGGGATACGACAATCACATTTCCGATCCACTAATCCGTCTTTACTGCATCCCTCACTAATACACATTGACGAATTCATACGGAAATTGCGTCGCTATGAAATACTATGGGTTCTATGACTTCTCCTTCTAAATCGAGTATCGTTTCTATGGAAACGACTGACTTTTCTTTTGCGATACGACAATCACATTTCCGATCCACTAATCCGTCTTTACTGCATCCCTCACTAATACACATTGACGAATTCATACGGAAATTGCGTCGCCATGAAATACTATGGGTTCTATGACTTCTCCTTCTAAATCGAGTAACGTTTCTATGGAAACGACAGGATTTTCTTTTGGGATACGACAATCACATTTCCGATCCACTAATCCGTCTTTACTGCATCCCTCACTAATACACATTGACGAATTCATACGGAAATTGCGTCGCTATGAAATACTATGGGTTCTATGACTTCTCCTTCTAAATCGAGTATCGTTTCTTTGGAAGCGACTGGCTTTTCTTTCGCGATACGACAATCACATTTCCGATCCACTAATCCGTCTTTACTGCATCGCTCACTAATACACATTGACGAATTCATACGCAAATTGCGTCGCTATGAAATACTATGGGTTCTATGACTTCTCCATCTAAATCGAGTATCGTTTCTATGGAAACGACTGGCTTTTCTTTTGCGATACGACAATCACATTTCCGATCCACTAATCCGTCTTTACTGCATCCCTCACTAATACACATTGACGAATTCATACGGAAATTGCGTCGCTATGAAATACTATGGGTTCTATGACTTCTCCTTCTAAATCGAGTATCGTTTCTATGGAAACGACTGGCTTTTCTTTTGCGATACGAGTATCTCCCACTCGATGCACTAATCCTTCATTACTGCATCCCTCACTCCTACTCATTGACGAATTCACACGGAAATTGCGTCGCCATGAAATACTATGGGTTCTATGACTTCTCCTTCTAAATCGAGTATCGTTTCAATGGAAACGACTGGCTTTTCTTTTGCGATACGACAATCACATTTCCGATCCACTAATCCGTCTTTACTGCATCCCTCACTAATACACATTGACGAATTCACACGGAAATTGCATCGCCATGAAATACTATGGGTTCTATGACTTCTCCTTCTAAATCGAGTATCGTTTCTATGGAAACGACTGGCTTTTCTTTTGCGATACGACAATCACATTTCCGATCCACTAATCCGTCTTTACTGCATCCCTCACTAATACACATTGACGCATTCATACGGAAATTGCGTCGCTATGAAATACTATGGGTTCTATGACTTCTCCTTCTAAATCGAGTATCGTTTCTATGGAAACGACTGGCTTTTCTTTTGCGATACGACAATCACATTTCCGATCCACTAATCCGTCTTTACTGCATCCCTCACTAATACACATTGACGAATTCACACGGAAATTGCGTCGCCATGAAATACTATGGGTTCTATGACTTCTCCTTCTAAATCGAGTAACGTTTCTATGGAAACGACAGGATTTTCTTTTGGGATACGACAATCACATTTCCGATCCACTAATCCGTCTTTACTGCATCCCTCACTAATACACATTGACGAATTCATACGGAAATTGCGTCGCTATGAAATACTATGGGTTCTATGACTTCTCCTTCTAAATCGAGTATCGTTTCTATGGAAACGACTGACTTTTCTTTTGCGATACGACAATCACATTTCCGATCCACTAATCCGTCTTTACTGCATCCCTCACTAATACACATTGACGAATTCATACGGAAATTGCGTCGCTATGAAATACTATGGGTTCTATGAGTTCTCCTTCTAAATCGAGTATCGTTTCTATAAAAACGACTGGCTTTTCTTTTGCGATACGAGTATCTCCCTCTCGATGCACTAATCCTTCTTTACTGCATCCCTCACTCCCACTCATTGACGAATTCACACGGAAATTGCGTCGCCGTGAATTACTATGGGTTCTATGTCTTCTCCTTCTAAATCGGATATCGTTTCTATGGAAACGACTGGCTTTTCTTTTGCGATACGAGTATCTCCCTCTCGATGCACTAATCCTTCTATACTGCATCCCTCACTCCCACTCATTGACGAATTCACACGGAAATTGCGTCGCCATAAAATACTATGGGTTCTATGACTTCTCCTACTAAATCCAGTATCGTGTCTATGGAAACGACTGGCTTTTCTTTTGCGATACGACAATCACATTTCCGATCCCTTAATCCGTCTTTACTGCATCCCTCACTAATACACATTGACGAATTCACACGGAAATTGCGTCGCCATGAAATACTATGTGTTCTATGACTTCTCCTTCTAAATCGAGTAACGTTTCTATGGAAAGGACAGGATTTTCTTTTGGGATACGACAATCACATTTCCGATCCACTAATCCGTCTTTACTGCATCCCTCACTAATACACATTGACGAATTCACACGGAAATTGCGTCGCCATGAAATACTATGTGTTCTATGACTTCTCCTTCTAAATCGAGTAACGTTTCTATGGAAAGGACAGGATTTTCTTTTTGGATACGACAATCACATTTCCGATCCACTAATCCGTCTTTACTCCATCCCTCACTAATACACATTGACGAATTCACACGGAAATTGCGTCGCCATGAAGTACTATGGGTTCTATGACTTCTCCTTCTAAATCGAGTAACGTTTCTATATAAACGACAGGATTTTCTTTTGGGATACGACAATCACATTTCCGATCCACTAATCCGTCTTTACTGCATCCCTCACTAATACACATTGACGAATTCATACGGAAATTGCGTCGCTATGAAATACTATGGGTTCTATGACTTCTTCTTCTAAATCGAGTATCGTTTCTATGGAAACGACTGGCTTTTCTTTTGCGATACGACAATCACATTTCCGATCCACTAATCCGTCTTTACTGCATCCCTCACTAATACACATTGATGAATTCACACGGAAATTGCGTCGCCATGATATACTATGGGTTCTATGACTTCTCCTTCTAAATCGAGTAACGTTTCTATGGAAACGACTGGCTTCTCTTTTGCGATACGAGTATCTCCCTCTCGATGCACTAATCCTTCTTTACTGCATCCCTCACTCCCACTCATTGACGAATTCACACGGAAATTGCGTCGCCATGAAATACTATGGGTTCTATGACTTCTCCTTCTAAATCGAGTATCGTTTCTATGGAAACAACTGGCTTTTCTTTTGCGATACGACAATCACATTTCCGATCCACTAATCCGTCTTTACTGCATCCCTCACTAATACACATTGACGAATTCACACGTAAATTCCGTCGCCATGAAATACAATGGGTTCTATGACTTCTCTTTCTAAATCGAGTATCGTTTCTATGGAAACGACTGGCTTTTCTTTTGCGATACGACAATTACATTTCCGATCCACTAATCCGTCTTTACTGCATCCCTCACTAATACACATTGACGAATTCATACGGAAATTGCGTCGCTATGAAATACTATGGGTTCTATGACTTCTCCTTCTAAATCGAGTATCGTTTCAATGGAAACGACTGGCATTTCTTTGCGATACGGCAATCACATTTCCGATCCACTAATCCGTCTTTACTGCATCCCTGACTAATACACATTGACGAATTCACACGGAAATTGCGTCGCCATGAAATACTATGGGTTCTATGACTTCTCCTTCTAAATCGAGAAACGTTTCTATGGAAACGACGGGATTTTCTTTTGGGATACGACAATCACATTTCCGATCCACTAATCCGTCTTTACTGCATCCCTCACTAATACACATTGACGAATTAACACGGAAATTGCGTCGCCATGAAATACTATGGTTTCTATGACTTCTCCTTCTAAATCGAGTATCGTTTCTATGGAAACGACTGGCTTTTCTTTTGCGATACGACAATCACATTTCCGATCCACTAATCCGTCTTTACTGCATCCCTCACTAATACACATTGACGAATTCATACGGAAATTGCGTCGCTATGAAATACTATGGGTATGACTTCTCCTTCTAAATCGAGTATCGTTTCTATGGAAACGACTGGCTTTTCTTTTGCGATACGACAATCACATTTCCGATCCACTAATCCGTCTTTACTGCATCCCTCACTAATACACATTGACGAATTCATACGGAAATTGCGTCGCCATGAAATACTATGGGTTCTATGACTTCTCCTTCTAAATCGAGTAACGTTTCTATGGAAACGACAGGATTTTCTTTTGGGATACGACAATCACATTTCCGATCCACTAATCCGTCTTTACTGCATCCCTCACTAATACACATTGACGAATTCATACGGAAATTGCGTCGCTATGAAATACTATGGGTTCTATGACTTCTCCTTCTAAATCGAGTATCGTTTCTATGGAAACGACTGGCTTTTCTTTTGCGATACGACAATCACATTTCCGATCCACTAATCCGTCTTTACTGCATCCCTCACTAATACACATTGACGAATTCATACGGAAATTGCGTCGCTATGAAATACTATGGGTTCTATGACTTCTCCTTCTAAATCGAGTATCGTTTCTATGGAAACGATTGGCTTTTCTTTTGCGATACGACAATCACATTTCCGATCCACTAATCCGTCTTTACTGCATCCCTCACTAATACACATTGACGAATTCATACGGAAATTGTGTCGCTATGAAATACTATGGGTTCTATGACTTCTCCTTCTAAATCGAGTATCGTTTCTATGGAAACGACTGGCTTTTCTTTTGCGATACGAGTATCTCCCTCTCGATGCACTAATCCTTCTTTACTGCATCCCTCACTCAAACTCATTGACGAATTCACACTGAAATTGCGTCGCCATGAAATACTATGGGTTCTATGACTTCTCCTTCTAAATCGAGTATCGTTTCTATGGAAACGACTGGCTTTTCTTTTGCGATACGACAATCACATATCCGATCCACTAATCCGTCTTTACTGCATCCCTCACTAATACACATTGACGAATTCACACGGAAATTGCGTCGCCATGAAATACTATGGGTTCTATGACTTCTCCTTCTAAATCGAGTATCGTTTCTATGGAAACGACTGGCTTTTCTTTTGCGATACGACAATCACATTTCCGATCCACTAATCCGTCTTTACTGCATCCCTCACTAATACACATTGACGAATTCATACGGAAATTGCGTCGCTATGAAATACTATGGGTTCTATGACTTCTCCTTCTAAATCGAGTATCGTTTCTATGGAAACGACTGGCTTTTCTTTTGCGATACGACAATCACATATCCGATCCACTATTCCGTCTTTACTGCATCCCTCACTAACACACATTGACGAATTCACACGGAAATTGCGTCGCCATGAAATACTATGGGTTCTATGACTTCTCCTTCTAAATCGAGTAACGTTTCAATATAAACGACAGGATTTTCTTTTGGGATACGACAATCACATTTCCGATCCACTAATCCGTCTTTACTGCATCCCTCACTAATACACATTGACGAATTCATACGGAAATTGCGTCGCTATGAAATACTATGGGTTCTATGACTTCTCCTTCTAAATCGAGGATCGTTTCTATGGAAACGACTGACTTTTCTTTTGCGATACGACAATCACATTTCCGATCCACTAATCCGTCTTTACTGCATCCCTCACTAATACACATTGACGAATTCATACGGAAATTGCGTCGCTATGAAATACTATGGGTTCTATGACTTCTCCTTCTAAATCGAGTATCGTTTCTATGGAAACGACTGGCTTTTCTTTTGCGATACGAGTATCTCCCTGTCGATGCACTACTCCTTCTTTACTGCAACCCTCACTCCCACTCATTGACGAATTCACACGGAAATTGCGTCCCCATGAAATACTATGGGTTCTATGACTTCTCCTTCTAAATCGAGTAACGTTTCTATGGAAACGACAGGATTTTCTTTTGGGATACGACAATCACATTTCCGATCCACTAATCCGTCTTTACTGCATCCCTCACTAATACACATTGACGAATTCATACGGAAATTGCGTCGCTATGAAATACTATGTGTTCTATGACTTCTCCTTCTAAATCGAGTATCTTTTCTATGGAAACGACTGGCTTTTCTTTTGCGATACGAGTATCTCCCTCTCGATGCACTAATCCTTCTTTACTGCAACCCTCACTCCCACTCATTGACGAATTCACACGGAAATTGCGTCCCCATGAAATACTATGGGTTCTATGACTTCTCCTTCTAAATCGAGTAACGTTTCTATGGAAACGACAGGATTTTCTTTTGGGATACGACAATCACATTTCCGATCCACTAATCCGTCTTTACTGCATCCCTCACTAATACACATTGACGAATTCATACCGAAATATCGTCGCTATGAAATACTATGGGTTCTATGACTTCTCCTTCTAAATCGAGTAACGTTTCTATGGAAACGACAGGATTTTCTTTTGGGATACGACAATCACATTTCCGATCCACTAATCCGTCTTTACTGCATCCCTCACTAATACACATTGACGAATTCATACGGAAATTGCGTCGCTATGAAATACTATGGGTTCTATGACTTCTCCTTCTAAATCGAGGATCGTTTCTATGGAAACGACTGACTTTTCTTTTGCGATACGACAATCACATTTCCGATCCACTAATCCGTCTTTACTGCATCCCTCACTAATACACATTGACGAATTCATACGGAAATTGCGTCGCTATGAAATACTATGTGTTCTATGACTTCTCCTTCTAAATCGAGTATCTTTTCTATGGAAACGACTGGCTTTTCTTTTGCGATACGAGTATCTCCCTCTCGATGCACTAATCCTTCTTTACTGCAACCCTCACTCCCACTCATTGACGAATTCACACGGAAATTGCGTCCCCATGAAATACTATGGGTTCTATGACTTCTCCTTCTAAATCGAGTAACGTTTCTATGGAAACGACAGGATTTTCTTTTGGGATACGACAATCACATTTCCGATCCACTAATCCGTCTTTACTGCATCCCTCACTAATACACATTGACGAATTCATACCGAAATTGCGTCGCTATGAAATACTATGGGTTCTATGACTTCTCCTTCTAAATCGAGTATCGTTTCTATGGAAACGACTGGCTTTTCTTTTGCGATACGAGTATCTCCCTCTCGATGCACTAATCCTTCTTTACTGCATCCCTCGCTCCCACTCATTGACGAATTCACACGGAAATTGCGTCGCCACGAAATACTATGGGTTCTATGACTTCTCCTTCTAAATCGAGTAACGTTTCTATGCAAACGACAGGATTTTCTCTTGGGATACGACAATCACATTTCCGATCCACTAATCCGTCTTTACTGCATCCCTCACTAATACACATTGACGAATTCATACGGAAATATCGTCGCTATGAAATACTATGGGTTCTATGACTTCTCCTTCTAATTCGAGTATCGTTTCTATGGAAACGACTGGCTTTTCTTTTGCGATACGAGTATCTCCCTCTCGATCACTAATCCTTCTTTACTGCATCCCTCAATCCCACTCATTGACGAATTCACACGGAAATTGCGTCGCCATGAAATGCTATGGGTTCTATGACTTATCCTTCTAAATCGAGAAACGTTTCTATGGAAACGAAAGGATTTTCTTTTGGGATACGACAATCACATTTCCGATCCACTAATCCGTCTTTACTGCATCCCTCACTAATACACATTGACGAATTCATACCGAAATTGCGTCGCTATGAAATACTATGGGTTCTATGACTTCTCCTTCTAAATCGAGTATCGTTTCTATGGAAACGACTGGCTTTTCTTTTGCGATACGAGTATCTCCCTCTCGATGCACTAATCCTTCTTTACTGCATCCCTCGCTCCCACTCATTGACGAATTCACACGGAAATTGCGTCGCCACGAAATACTATGGGTTCTATGACTTCTCCTTCTAAATCGAGTAACGTTTCTATGCAAACGACAGGATTTTCTCTTGGGATACGACAATCACATTTCCGATCCACTAATCCGTCTTTACTGCATCCCTCACTAATACACATTGACGAATTCATACGGAAATATCGTCGCTATGAAATACTATGGGTTCTATGACTTCTCCTTCTAATTCGAGTATCGTTTCTATGGAAACGACTGGCTTTTCTTTTGCGATACGAGTATCTCCCTCTCGATGCACTAATCCTTCTTTACTGCATCCCTCACCCCCACTCATTGACGAATTCACACGGAAATTGCGTCGCCATGAAATGCTATGGGTTCTATGACTTATCCTTCTAAATCGAGGATCGTTTCTATGGAAACGACTGACTTTTCTTTTGCGATACGACAATCACATTTCCGATCCACTAATCCGTCTTTACTGCATCCCTCACTAATACACATTGACGAATTCATACGGAAATTGCGTCGCTATGAAATACTATGTGTTCTATGACTTCTCCTTCTAAATCGAGTATCTTTTCTATGGAAACGACTGGCTTTTCTTTTGCGATACGAGTATCTCCCTCTCGATGCACTAATCCTTCTTTACTGCAACCCTCACTCCCACTCATTGACGAATTCACACGGAAATTGCGTCCCCATGAAATACTATGGGTTCTATGACTTCTCCTTCTAAATCGAGTAACGTTTCTATGGAAACGACAGGATTTTCTTTTGGGATACGACAATCACATTTCCGATCCACTAATCCGTCTTTACTGCATCCCTCACTAATACACATTGACGAATTCATACGGAAATTGCGTCGCTATGAAATACTATGGGTTCTATGACTTCTCCTTCTAAATCGAGGATCGTTTCTATGGAAACGACTGACTTTTCTTTTGCGATACGACAATCACATTTCCGATCCACTAATCCGTCTTTACTGCATCCCTCACTAATACACATTGACGAATTCATACGGAAATTGCGTCGCTATGAAATACTATGTGTTCTATGACTTCTCCTTCTAAATCGAGTATCTTTTCTATGGAAACGACTGGCTTTTCTTTTGCGATACGAGTATCTCCCTCTCGATGCACTAATCCTTCTTTACTGCAACCCTCACTCCCACTCATTGACGAATTCACACGGAAATTGCGTCCCCATGAAATACTATGGGTTCTATGACTTCTCCTTCTAAATCGAGTAACGTTTCTATGGAAACGACAGGATTTTCTTTTGGGATACGACAATCACATTTCCGATCCACTAATCCGTCTTTACTGCATCCCTCACTAATACACATTGACGAATTCATACCGAAATTGCGTCGCTATGAAATACTATGGGTTCTATGACTTCTCCTTCTAAATCGAGTATCGTTTCTATGGAAACGACTGGCTTTTCTTTTGCGATACGAGTATCTCCCTCTCGATGCACTAATCCTTCTTTACTGCATCCCTCGCTCCCACTCATTGACGAATTCACACGGAAATTGCGTCGCCACGAAATACTATGGGTTCTATGACTTCTCCTTCTAAATCGAGTAACGTTTCTATGCAAACGACAGGATTTTCTCTTGGGATACGACAATCACATTTCCGATCCACTAATCCGTCTTTACTGCATCCCTCACTAATACACATTGACGAATTCATACGGAAATTGCGTCGCTATGAAATACTATGGGTTCTATGACTTCTCCTTCTAAATCGAGGATCGTTTCTATGGAAACGACTGACTTTTCTTTTGCGATACGACAATCACATTTCCGATCCACTAATCCGTCTTTACTGCATCCCTCACTAATACACATTGACGAATTCATACGGAAATTGCGTCGCTATGAAATACTATGTGTTCTATGACTTCTCCTTCTAAATCGAGTATCTTTTCTATGGAAACGACTGGCTTTTCTTTTGCGATACGAGTATCTCCCTCTCGATGCACTAATCCTTCTTTACTGCAACCCTCACTCCCACTCATTGACGAATTCACACGGAAATTGCGTCCCCATGAAATACTATGGGTTCTATGACTTCTCCTTCTAAATCGAGTAACGTTTCTATGGAAACGACAGGATTTTCTTTTGGGATACGACAATCACATTTCCGATCCACTAATCCGTCTTTACTGCATCCCTCACTAATACACATTGACGAATTCATACCGAAATTGCGTCGCTATGAAATACTATGGGTTCTATGACTTCTCCTTCTAAATCGAGTATCGTTTCTATGGAAACGACTGGCTTTTCTTTTGCGATACGAGTATCTCCCTCTCGATGCACTAATCCTTCTTTACTGCATCCCTCGCTCCCACTCATTGACGAATTCACACGGAAATTGCGTCGCCACGAAATACTATGGGTTCTATGACTTCTCCTTCTAAATCGAGTAACGTTTCTATGCAAACGACAGGATTTTCTCTTGGGATACGACAATCACATTTCCGATCCACTAATCCGTCTTTACTGCATCCCTCACTAATACACATTGACGAATTCATACGGAAATATCGTCGCTATGAAATACTATGGGTTCTATGACTTCTCCTTCTAATTCGAGTATCGTTTCTATGGAAACGACTGGCTTTTCTTTTGCGATACGAGTATCTCCCTCTCGATCACTAATCCTTCTTTACTGCATCCCTCAATCCCACTCATTGACGAATTCACACGGAAATTGCGTCGCCATGAAATGCTATGGGTTCTATGACTTATCCTTCTAAATCGAGAAACGTTTCTATGGAAACGAAAGGATTTTCTTTTGGGATACGACAATCACATTTCCGATCCACTAATCCGTCTTTACTGCATCCCTCACTAATACACATTGACGAATTCATACGGAAATTGCGTCGCTATGAAACACTATGGGTTCTATGACTTCTCGTTCTAAATCGAGTATCGTTTCTATGGAAACGACTGGCTTTTCTTTTGCGATACGAGTATCTCCCTCTCGATGCACTAATCCTTCTTTACTGCATCCCTCACCCCCACTCATTGACGAATTCACACGGAAATTGCGTCGCCATGAAATACTATGGGTTCTATGACTTCTCCTTCTAAATCGAGTAACGTTTCTATGGAAACGACAGGATTTTCTTTTAGGATACGACAATCACATTTCCGATCCACTAATCCGTCTTTACTGCATCCCTCACTAATACACATTGACGAATTCACACGCAAATTGCGTCGCCCTGAAATACTATGTGTTCTATGACTTCTCCTTCTAAATCGAGTAACATTTCTATGGAAACGACAGGATTTTCTTTTGGGATACGACAATCACATTCCCGATCCACTAATCCGTCTTTACTGCATCCCTCACTAATACACATTGACGAATTCATACGGAAATTGCGTCGCTATGAAATACTATGGGTTCTATGACTTCTCCTTCTAAATCGAGTAACGTTTCTATGGAAACGACAGGATTTTCTTTTGGGATACGACAATCACATTTCCGATCCACTAATCCGTCTTTACTGCATCCCTCACTAATACACATTGACGAATTCACACGGAAATTGCGTCGCCATGAAATACTATGGGTTCTATGACTTCTCCTTCTAAATCGAGTAACGTTTCTATGGAAACGACAGGATTTTCTTTTGGGATACGACAATCACATCTCCGATCCACTAATCCGTCTTTACTGCATCCCTCACTAATACACATTGACGAATTCACACGGAAATTGCGTCGCCATGAAATACTATGGGTTCTATGACTTCTCCTTCTAAATCGAGTAACGTTTCTATGGAAACGACAGGATTTTCTTTTGGGATACGACAATCACATTTCCGATCCACTAATCCGTCTTTACTGCATCCCTCACTAATACACAATAACGAATTCACACGGAAATTGCGTCGCCATGAAATACTATGGGTTCTATGACTTCTCCTTCTAAATCGAGTAACGTTTCTATGGAAACGACTGGCTTTTCTTTTGCGATACGAGTATCTCCCTCTCGATGCACTAATCCTTCTTTACTGCATCCCTCACTCCCACTCATTGACGAATTCACACGGAAATTGCGTCGCCATAAAATACTATGGGTTCTATGACTTCTCCTTCTAAATCGAGTAACGTTTCAATGGAAACGAGAGGATTTTCTTTTGGGATACGACAATCACATTTCCGATCCACTTATCCGTCTTTACTGCATCCCTCAAAAATACACATTGACGAATTCATACGGAAATTGCGTCGCTATAAAATACTATGTGTTCTATGACTTCTCCTTCTAAATCGAGTATCTTTTCTATGGAAACGACTGGCTTTTCTTTTGCGATACGAATATCTCCCTCTCGATGCACTAATCCTTCTTTACTGCAACCCTCACTCCCACTCATTGACGAATTCACACGGAAATTGCGTCCCCATGAAATACTATGGGTTCTATGACTTCTCCTTCTAAATCGAGTAACGTTTCTATGGAAACGACAGGATTTTCTTTTGGGATACGACAATCACATTTCCGATCCACTAATCCGTCTTTACTGCATCCCTCACTAATACACATTGACGAATTCATACCGAAATTGCGTCGCTATGAAATACTATGGGTTCTATGACTTCTCCTTCTAAATCGAGTATCGTTTCTATGGAAACGACTGGCTTTTCTTTTGCGATACGAGTATCTCCCTCTCGATGCACTAATCCTTCTTTACTGCATCCCTCACTCCCACTCATTGACGAATTCACACGGAAATTGCGTCGCCACGAAATACTATGGGTTCTATGACTTCTCCTTCTAAATCGAGTAACGTTTCTATGCAAACGACAGGATTTTCTTTTGGGATACGACAATCACATTTCCGATCCACTAATCCGTCTTTACTGCATCCCTCACTAATACACATTGACGAATTCATACGGAAATTGCGTCGCTATGAAATACTATGGGTTCTATGACTTCTCCTTCTAATTCGAGTATCGTTTCTATGGAAACGACTGGCTTTTCTTTTGCGATACGAGTATCTCCCTCTCGATCACTAATCCTTCTTTACTGCATCCCTCAATCCCACTCATTGACGAATTGACACGGAAATTGCGTCGCCATGAAATACTATGGGTTCTATGACTTATCCTTCTAAATCGAGAAACGTTTCTATGGAAACGACAGGATTTTCTTTTGGGATACGACAATCACATTTCCGATCCACTAATCCGTCTTTACTGCATCCCTCACTAATACACATTGACGAATTCATACGGAAATTGCGTCGCTATGAAATACTATGGGTTCTATGACTTCTCCTTCTAAATCGAGTATCGTTTCTATGGAAACGACTGGCTTTTCTTTTGCGATACGAGTATCTCCCTCTCGATGCACTAATCCTTCTTTACTGCATCCCTCACTCCCACTCATTGACGAATTCACACGGAAATTGCGTCGCCATGAAATACTATGGGTTCTATGACTTCTCCTTCTAAATCGAGTAACGTTTCTATGGAAACGACAGGATTTTCTTTTAGGATACGACAATCACATTTCCGATCCACTAATCCGTCTTTACTGCATCCCTCACTAATACACATTGACGAATTCACACGCAAATTGCGTCGCCCTGAAATACTATGTGTTCTATGACTTCTCCTTCTAAATCGAGTAACATTTCTATGGAAACGACAGGATTTTCTTTTGGGATACGACAATCACATTTCCGATCCACTAATCCGTCTTTACTGCATCCCTCACTAATATACATTGACGAATTCATACGGAAATTGCGTCGCTATGAAATACTATGGGTTCTATGACTTCTCCTTCTAAATCGAGTATCGTTTCTATGGAAACGACTGGCTTTTCTTTTGCGATACGAGTATCTCCCTCTCGATGCACTAATCCTCCTTTACTGCATCCCTCACTCCCACTCATTGACGAATTCACACGGAAATTGCGTCGCCATTAAATACTATGGGTTCTATTACTTCTCCTTCTAAATCGAGTAACGTTTCTATGGAAACGACAGAATTTTCTTTTGGGATACGACAATCACATTTCCGATCCACTAATCCGTCTTTACTGCATCCCTAACTAATACACATTGACGAATTCATACGGAAATTGCGTCGCTATGAAATACTATGGGTTCTATGACTTCTCCTTCTAATTCGAGTATCGTTTCTATGGAAACGACTGGCTTTTCTTTTGCGATACGAGTATCTCCCTCTCGATCACTAATCCTTCTTTACTGCATCCCTCACTCCCACTCATTGACGAATTCACACGGAAATTGCGTCGCCATGAAATACTATGGGTTCTATGACTTCTCCTTCTAAATCGAGAAACGTTTCTATGGAAACGACAGGATTTTCTTTTGGGATACGACAATCACATTTCCGATCCACTAATCCGTCTTTACTGCATCCCTCACTAATACACATTGACGAATTCATACGGAAATTCGGTCGCTATGAAATACTATGGGTTCTATGACTTCTCCTTGTACATCGAGTATCGTTTCTATGTAAACGACTGGCTTTTCTTTTGCGATACGAGTATCTCCCTCTCGATGCACTATTCCTTCTTTACTGCATCCCTCACTCCCACTCATTGACGAATTTACACGGAAATTGCGTCGCCATGAAATACTATGGGTTCTATGACTTCTCCTTCTAATGCGAGTAACGTTTCTATGGAAACGACAGGTTTTTCTTTTGGAATACGACGATCACATTTCCGATCCACTAATCCGTCTTTACTGCATCCCTCACTAATACACATTGACGAATTCATACGGAAATTGCGTCGCTATGAAATACTATGGGTTCTATGACTTCTCCTTCTAAATCGAGTATCGTGTCTATGGAAACGACTGGCTTTTCTTTTGCTATACGAGTATCTCCCTCTCGATGCACTAATCCTTCTTTACTGCATCCCTCACTCCCACTCATTGACGAATTCACACGGAAATTGCGTCGCCATGAAATACTATGTGTTCTATGACTTCTCCTTCTAAATCGAGTAACGTTTCTATGGAAACGACAGGATTTTCTTTTGGGATACGACAATCACATTTCCGATCCACTAATCCGTCTTTACTGCATCCCTCACTAATACACATTGACGAATTCACACGGAAATTGCGTCGCCATGAAATACTATGGGTTCTATGACTTCTCCTTCTAAATCGAGTAACGTTTCTATGGAAACGACAGGATTTTCTTTTGGGATACGACAATCACATTTCCGATCCACTAATCCGTCTTTACTGCATCCCTCACTAATACACATTGACGAATTCATATGGAAATTGCGTCGCTATGAAATACTATGGGTTCTATGACTTCTCCTTCTAAATCGAGTATCGTTTCTATGAAAACGACTGGCTTTTCTTTTGCGATACGAGTATCTCCCTCTCGATGCACTAATCCTTCTTTACTGCATCCCTCACTCCCACTCATTGACGAATTCACACGGAAATTGCGTCGCCATGAAATACTATGGGTTCTATGACTTCTCCTTCTAAATCGAGTAACGTTTCTATGGAAACGACAGGATTTTCTTTTGGGATACAACAATCACATTTCCGATCCACTAATCCGTCTTTACTGCATCCCTCACTAATAAACATTGACGAATTCACACGGAAATTGCGTCGCCATGAAATACTATGGGTTCTATGACCTCTCCTTCTAAATCGAGTAACGTTTCTATGGAAACGACCGGATTTTCTTTTGGGATACGACAATCACATTTCCAATCCACTAATCCGTCTTTACTGCATCCCTCACTAAATCACATTGACGAATTCACACGGAAATTGCGTCGCTGTGAAATACTATGGGTTCTATGACTTCTCCTTCTAAATCGAGTATCGTTTCTATGGAAACGACTGGCTTTTCTTTTGCGATACGAGTATCACACTCTCGATGCACTAATCCTTCTTTACTGCATACCTCACTCCCACTCATTGACGAATTCACACGGAAATTGCGTCGCCATGAAATACTATGGGTTCTATGACTTCTCCTTCTAAATCGAGTAACGTTTCTATGGAAACGACAGAATTTTCTTTTGGGATACGACAATCACATTTCCGATCCACTAATCCGTCTTTACTGCATCCCTCACTAATACACATTGACGAATTCATACGGAAATTGCGTCGCTATGAAATACTATGGGTTCTATGACTTCTCCTTCTAAATCGAGTATCGTTTCTATGGAAAAGACTGGCTTTTCTTTTGCGATTCGAGTATCTCCCTCTCGATGCACTAATCCTTCTTTACTGCATCCCTCACTCCCACTCATTGACGAATTCACACGGAAATTGCGTCGCTATGAAATACAATGGGTTCTATGACTTCTCCTTCTAAATCGAGTAACGTTTCTATGGAAACGACTGGCTTTTCTTTTGCGATACGAGTATCTCCCTCTCGATGCACTAATCCTTCTTTACTGCATCCCTCACTCCCACTCATTGACGAATTCACACGGAAATTGCGTCGCTATGAAATACTATGGGTTCTATGACTTCTCCTTCTAAATCGAGTATCGTTTCTATGGAAACGACTGGCTTGTCTATTGCGATACGAGTATCTCCCTCTCGATGCACTAATCCCTCTTTACTGCATCCCTCACTCCCACTCATTGACGAATTCACACGGAAATTGCGTCGCCATGAAATACTATGTGTTCTATGACTTCTCCTTCTAAATCGAGTAACGTTTCTATGGAAACGACAGGATTTTCTTTTGGGATACGACAATCACATTTCCGATCCACTAATCCGTCTTTACTGCATCCCTCACTAATACACATTGACGAATTCATACGGAAATTGCGTCGCTATGAAATACTATGGGTTCTATGACTTCTCCTTCTAAATCGAGTATCGTTTCTATGGAAACGACTGGCTTTTCTTTTGCGATACGAGTATCTCCCTCTCGATGCACTAATCCTTCTTTACTGCATCCCTCACTCCCACTCATTGACGAATTCACACGGAAATTGCGTCGCCATGAAATACTATGTGTTCTATGACTTCTCCTTCTAAATCGAGTAACGTTTCTATGTAAACGACAGGATTTTCTTTTGGGATACAACAATCACATTGCCGATCCACTAATCCGTCTTTACTGCATCTCTCACTAATACACATTGACGAATTCACACGGAAATTGCGTCGCCATGAAATACTATGGATTCTATGACCTCTCCTTCTAAATCGAGTAACGTTTCTATGGAAACGACAGGATTTTCTTTTGGGATACGACAATCACATTTTCAATCCACTAATCCGTCTTTACTGCATCCCTCACTAAATCACATTGACCAATTCACGCGGAAATTGCGTCGCTGTGAAATACTATGGGTTCTATGACTTCTCCTTCTAAATCGAGTAACGTTTCTATGGAAACGACTGGCTTTTCTTTTGCGATACGAGTATCTCCCTCTCGATGCACTAATCCTTCTTTACTGCATCCCTCACTCCCACTCATTGACGAATTCACGCGGAAATTGCGTCGCCATGAAATACTATGTGTTCTATGACTTCTCCTTCTAAATCGAGTAACGTTTCTATGGAAACGACAGGATTTTCTTTTGGGATACGACAATCACATTTCCGATCCACTAATCCGTCTTTCCTGCATCCCTCACTAATACACATTGACGAATTCACACGGAAATTGCGTCGCCATGAAATACTATGGGTTCTATGACTTCTCCTTCTAAATCGAGTAACGTTTCTATGGAAACGACAGGATTTTCTTTTGGGATACGACAATCACATTTCCGATCCACTAATCCGTCTTTACTGCATCCCTCACTAATACACATTGACGAATTCATATGGAAATTGCGTCGCTATGAAATACTATGGGTTCTATGACTTCTCCTTCTAAATCGAGTATCGTTTCTATGAAAACGACTGGCTTTTCTTTTGCGATACGAGTATCTCCCTCTCGATGCACTAATCCTTCTTTACTGCATCCCTCACTCCCACTCATTGACGAATTCACACGGAAATTGCGTCGCCATGAAATACTATGGGTTCTATGACTTCTCCTTCTAAATCGAGTAACGTTTCTATGGAAAGGACAGGATTTTCTTTTGGGATACAACAATCACATTTCCGATCCACTAATCCGTCTTTACTGCATCCCTCACTAATAAACATTGACGAATTCACACGGAAATTGCGTCGCCATGAAATACTATGGGTTCTATGACCTCTCCTTCTAAATCGAGTAACGTTTCTATGGAAACGACAGGATTTTCTTTTGGGATACGACAATCACATTTCCAATCCACTAATCCGTCTTTACTGCATCCCTCACTAAATCACATTGACGAATTCACACGGAAATTGCGTCGCTGTGAAATACTATGGGTTCTATAACTTCTCCTTCTAAATCGAGTATCGTTTCTATGGAAACGACTGGCTTTTCTTTTGCGATACGAGTATCACACTCTCGATGCACTAATCCTTCTTTACTGCATACCTCACTCCCACTCATTGACGAATTCACACGGAAATTGCGTCGCTATGAAATACTATGGGTTCTATGACTTCTCCTTCTAAATCGAGTAACGTTTCTATGGAAAAGACTGGCTTTTCTTTTGCGATACGAGTATCTCCCTCTCGATGCACTAATCCTTCTTTACTGCATCCCTTACTCCCACTCATTGACGAATTCACACGGAAATTGCGTCGCCATGAAATACTATGGGTTCTATGACTTCTCCTTCTAAATCGAGTAACGTTTCTATGGAAACGACTGAATTTTCTTTTGGGATACGACAATCACATTTCCGATCCACTAATCCGTCTTTACTGCATCCCTCACTAATACACATTGACGAATTCATACGGAAATTGCGTCGCTATGAAATACTATGGGTTCTATGACTTCTCCTTCTAAATCGAGTATCGTTTCTATGGAAAAGACTGGCTTTTCTTTTGCGATTCGAGTATCTCCCTCTCGATGCACTAATCCTTCTTTACTGCATCCCTCACTCCCACTCATTGACGAATTCACACGGAAATTGCGTCGCTATGAAATACAATGGGTTCTATGGCTTCTCCTTCTAAATCGAGTAACGTTTCTATGGAAACGACTGGCTTTTCTTTTGCGATACGAGTATCTCCCTCTCGATGCACTAATCCTTCTTTACTGCATCCCTCACTCCCACTCATTGACGAATTCACACGGAAATTGCGTCGCTATGAAATACTATGGGTTCTATGACTTCTCCTTCTAAATCGAGTATCGTTTCTATGGAAACGACTGGCTTGTCTTTTGCGATACGAGTATCTCCCTCTCGATGCACTAATCCCTCTTTACTGCATCCCTCACTCCCACTCATTGACGATTCACACGGAAATTGCGTCGCCATGAAATACTATGGGTTCTATGACTTCTCCTTCTAAATCGAGTAACGTTTCTATGGAAACGACAGGATTTTCTTTTGGGATACGACAATCACATTTCCGATCCACTAATCCGTCTTTACTGCATCCCTCACTAATACACATTGACGAATTCATACGGAAATTGCGTCGCTATGAAATACTATGGGTTCTATGACTTCTCCTTCTAAATCGAGTATCGTTTCTATCGTAACGACTGGCTTTTCTTTTGCGATACGAGTATCTCCCTCTCGATGCACTAATCCTCCTTTACTGCATCCCTCACTCCCACTCATTGACGAATTCACACGGAAATTGCGTCGCCATGAAATACTATGTGTTCTATGACTTCTCCTTCTAAATCGAGTAACGCTTCTATGGAAACGACAGGATTTTCTTTTGAGATACGACAATCACATTTCCGATCCACTAATCCGTCTTTACTGCATCCCTCACTAATACACATTGACGAATTCACATGGAAATTGCGTCGCCATGAAATACTATGGGTTCTGTGACTTCTCCTTCTAAATCGAGTAACGTTTCTATGGAAACGACAGGATTTTCTTTTGGGATACGACAATCACATTTCCAATCCACTAATTTGTCTTTACTGCATCCCTCACTAAAACACATTGACGAATTCACACGGAAATTGCGTCGCTGTGAAATACTATGGGTTCTATGACTTCTCCCTCTAAATCGAGTATCGTATCTATGGAAACGACTGGCTTTTCTTTTGCGATACGAGTATCTCCCTCTCGATGCACTAATCCTTCTTTACTGCATCCCTCACTCCCACTCATTGACGAATTCACACGGAAATTGCGTGGCTATGAAATACTATGGGTTCTATGACTTCTCCTTCTAAATCGAGTAACGTTTCTATGGAAAAGACTGGCTTTTCTTTTGCGATACGAGTATCTCCCTCTCGATGCACTAATCCTTCTTTACTGCATCCCTCACTCCCACTCATTGACGAATTCACACGGAAATTGCGTCGCCATGAAATACTATGGGTTCTATGACTTCTCCTTCTAAATCGAGTAACGTTTCTATGGAAACGACAGGATTTTCTTTTGGGATACGACAATCACATTTCCGATCCACTAATCCGTCTTTACTGCATCCCTCACTAATACACATTGACGAATTCATACGGAAATTGCGTCGTTATGAAATACTATGGGTTCTATGACTTCTCCTTCTAAATCGAGTATCGTTTCTATGGAAACGACTGGCTTTTCTTTTGCGTTACGAGTATCTCCCTCTCGATGCATTAATCCTTCTTTACTGCATCCCTCACTCCCACTCATTGACGAATTCATACGGAAATTGCGTCGCTATGAAATACTATGGGTTCTATGACTTCTCCTTCTAAATCGAGTTTCGTTTCTATGGAAACGACTGGCTTTTCTTTTGCGATACGAGTATCTCCCTCTCGATGCACTAATCCTTCTTTACTGCATCCCTCACTCCCACTCATTGACGAATTCACACGGAAATTGCGTCGCTATGAAATACTATGGGTTCTATGACTTCTCCTTCTAAATCAACTATCGTTTCTATGGAAACGACTGGCTTTTCTTTTGCGATACGAGTATCTCCCTCTCGATGCACTAATCCTTCTTTACTGCATCCCTCACTCCCACTCATTGACGAATTCACACGGAAATTGCGTCGCTATGAAATACTATGGGTTCTATGACTTCTCCTTCTAAATCGAGTAACGTTTCTATGGAAACGACTGGCTTTTCTTTTGCGATACGAGTATCTCCCTCTCGATGCACTAATCCTTCTTTACTGCATCCCTCACTCCCACTCATTGACGAATTCACACGGAAATTGCGTCGCTATGAAATACTATGGGTTCTATGACTTCTCCTTCTAAATCGAGTTTCGTTTCTATGGAAACGACTGGCTTTTCTTTTGCGATACGAGTATCTCCCTCTCGATCCACTAATCCGTCTTTACAGCATCCCTCACTAATACACATTGACGAATTCACACGGAAATTGCGTCGCTGTGAAATACTATGGGTTCTATGACTTCTCCCTCTAAATCGAGTATCGTATCTATGGAAACGACTGGCTTTTCTTTTGCGATACGAGTATCTCCCTCTCGATGCACTAATCCTTCTTTACTGCATCCCTCACTCCCACTCATTGACGAATTCACACGGAAATTGCGTGGCTATGAAATACTATGGGTTCTATGACTTCTCCTTCTAAATCGAGTAACGTTTCTATGGAAAAGACTGGCTTTTCTTTTGCGATACGAGTATCTCCCTCTCGATGCACTAATCCTTCTTTACTGCATCCCTCACTCCCACTCATTGACGAATTCACACGGAAATTGCGTCGCCATGAAATACTATGGGTTCTATGACTTCTCCTTCTAAATCGAGTAACGTTTCTATGGAAACGACAGGATTTTCTTTTGGGATACGACAATCACATTTCCGATCCACTAATCCGTCTTTACTGCATCCCTCACTAATACACATTGACGAATTCATACGGAAATTGCGTCGTTATGAAATACTATGGGTTCTATGACTTCTCCTTCTAAATCGAGTATCGTTTCTATGGAAACGACTGGCTTTTCTTTTGCGTTACGAGTATCTCCCTCTCGATGCATTAATCCTTCTTTACTGCATCCCTCACTCCCACTCATTGACGAATTCACACGGAAATTGCGTCGCTATGAAATACTATGGGTTCTATGACTTCTCCTTCTAAATCGAGTTTCGTTTCTATGGAAACGACTGGCTTTTCTTTTGCGATACGAGTATCTCCCTCTCGATGCACTAATCCTTCTTTACTGCATCCCTCACTCCCACTCATTGACGAATTCACACGGAAATTGCGTCGCTATGAAATACTATGGGTTCTATGACTTCTCCTTCTAAATCAACTATCGTTTCTATGGAAACGACTGGCTTTTCTTTTGCGATACGAGTATCTCCCTCTCGATGCACTAATCCTTCTTTACTGCATCCCTCACTCCCACTCATTGACGAATTCACACGGAAATTGCGTCGCTATGAAATACTATGGGTTCTATGACTTCTCCTTCTAAATCGAGTAACGTTTCTATGGAAACGACTGGCTTTTCTTTTGCGATACGAGTATCTCCCTCTCGATGCACTAATCCTTCTTTACTGCATCCCTCACTCCCACTCATTGACGAATTCACACGGAAATTGCGTCGCTATGAAATACTATGGGTTCTATGACTTCTCCTTCTAAATCGAGTTTCGTTTCTATGGAAACGACTGGCTTTTCTTTTGCGATACGAGTATCTCCCTCTCGATCCACTAATCCGTCTTTACAGCATCCCTCACTAATACACATTGACGAATTCACACGGAAATTGCGTCGCCATGAAATACTATGGGTTCTATGACTTCTCCTTCTAAATCGAGTAACGTTTCTATGGAAACGACAGGATTTTCTTTTGGGATACGACAATCACATTTCCGATCCACTAATCCGTCTTTACTGCATCCCTCACTAATTCACATTGACGAATTCACACGGAAATTGCGTCGCCATGAAATACTATGGGTTCTATGACTTCTCCTGCTAAATCGAGTAACTTTTCTATGGAAACGACAGGATTTTCTTTTGGGATACGACAATCACATTTCCGATCCACAAATCCGTCTTTACTGCATCCCTCACTAATACACATTGACGAATTCACACGGAAATTGCGTCGCCATGAAATACTATGGGTTCTATGACTTCTCCTTCTAAATCGAGTAACGTTTCTATGGAAACGACAGGATTTTCTTTTATGATACGACAATCACATTTCCGATTGACTAATCCGTCTTTACTGCATCCCTCACTAATACACATTGACGAATTCACACGGAAATTGCGTCGCCATGAAATACTATGGGTTCTATGACTTCTCCTTCTAAATCGAGTAACGTTTCTATGGAAACGACAGGATTTTCTTTTGGGATACGACAATCACATTTCCGATCCACTAATTCGTCTTTACTGCATCCCTCACTAATACACATTGACGAATTCACACGCAAATTGCGTCGCCATGAAATACTATGGGTTCTATGACTTCTCCTTCTAAATCGAGTAACGTTTCTATGGAAACGACAGGAGTTTCTTTTGGGATACGACAATCACATTTCCGATCCACTAATCCGTCTTTACTGCATCCCTCACTAATACACATTGACGAATTCACACGGAAATTGCGTCGCTATGAAATACTATGGGTTCTATGACTTCTCCTTCTAAATCGAGTATCGTTTCTATGGAAACGACTGGCATTTCTTTTGCGATACGACAATCACATTTCCGATCCACTAATCTGTCTTTACTGCATCCCTCACTAATACACATTGACGAATTCATACGGAAATTGCGTCGCTATGAAATACTATGGGTTCTATGACTTCTCCTTCTAAATCGAATATCGTTTCTATGGAAACAACTGGCTTTTCTTTTGCGATACGAGTATCTCCCTCTCGATGCACTAATCCTACTTTACTGCATCCCTCACTCCCACTCATTGACGAATTCACACGGAAATTGCGCCGCCATGAAATACTATGGGGTCTATGACTTCTCCTTCTAAATCGAGTATCGTTTCTATGGAAACGACTGGCTTTTCTTTTGCGATACGACAATCACATTTCCGATCCACTAATCCGTCTTTACTGCATCCCTCACTAATACACATTGACGAATTCACACGGAAATTGCGTCGCCATGAAATACTATGGGTTCTATGACTTCTCCTTCTAAATCGAGTATCGTTTCTATGGAAACGACTGGCTTTTCTTTTGCGATACGACAATCACATTTCCGATCCACTAATCCGTCTTTACTGCATCCCTCACTAATACACATTGACGAATTCGTACGGAAATTGCGTCGCTATGGAATACTATGGGTTCTATGACTTCTCCTTCTAAATCGAGTATCGTTTCTATGGAAACGACTGGCTTTTCTTTTGCGATACGTGTATTTTCCTCTCGATGCACTAATCCTTCTTTACTGCATCCCTCACTCCCACTCATTGATGAATTCACACGGAAATTGCGTCGCCATGAAATACTATGGGTTCTATGACTTCTCCTTTTAAATCAAGTAACGTTTCTATGGAAACGACAGGATTTTCTTTTGGGATACGACAATCACATTTCCGATCCACTAATCCGTCTTTACTGCATCCCTCACTAATACACATTGACGAATTCACACGGAAATTGCGTCGCCATGAAATACTATGGGTTCTATGACTTCTCCTTCTAAATCGAGTAACGTTTCTATGGAAACGACAGGATTTTCCTTTGGGATACGACAATCACATTTCCGATCCACTAATCCGTCTTGACTGCATCCCTCACTAATACACATTGACAAATTCATACGGAAATTGCGTCGCTATGAAATACTATGGGTTCTATGACTTCTCCTTCTAAATCGAGTATCATTTCTATGGAAACGACTGGCTTTTCTTTTGCGATATGAGTATCTCCCTCTCGATGCACTAATCCTTCTTTACTGCATCCCTAACTCCCACTCATTGACGAATTCACACGGAAATTGCGTCGCCATGAAATACTATGAGTTCTATGACTTCTCCTTCTATATCGAGTATCGTTTCTATGGAAACGACTGGCTTTTCTTTTCATGGCGACGCAATTTCCGTGTGAATTCGTCAATTAGTGGGAGTGAGGGATGCAGTAAAGAAGGATTAGTGCATCGAGTGGGAGATACTCGTATCGCAAAAGAAAAGCCAGTCGTTTCCATAGAAACGATACTCGATTTAGAAGGAGAAGTCATAGAACCCATAGTATTTCATGGCGACGCAATTTCTTTTGCGATACGACAATCACGTTTCCGATCCACTAATCCGTCTTTACTGCATCCCTCACTAAAACACATTGACGAATTCACACGGAAATTGCGTCGCCATGAAATACTATGGGTTCTATGACTTCTCCTTCTAAATCGAGTATCGTTTCTTTGGAAACGACTGGCTTTTCTTTTGCGATACGACAATCACATTTCCGATCCACTAATCCGTCTATACTGCATCCCTCACTAATTCACATTGACGAATTCATACGGAAATTGCGTCGCTATGAAATACTATGGGTTCTATGACTTCTCCTTCTAAATCGAGTATCGTTTCTATGGAAACGACTGGCTTTTCTTTTGCGATACGTCAATCACATTTCCGATCCACTAATCCGTCTTTACTGCATCCCTCGCTAATACACATTGACGAATTCACACGGAAATTGCGTCGCCATGAAATACTATGGGTTCTATGACTTCTCCTTCTAAATCGAGTAACGTTTCTATGGAAACGACAGGATTTTCTTTTGGGATACGACAATCACATTTCCGATCCACTAATCCGTCTTTACTGCATCCCTCACTAATACACATTGACGAATTCATACGGAAATTGCGTCGCTATGAAATACTATGGGTTCTATGACTTCTCCTTCTAAATCGAGTATCGTTTCTATGGAAACGACTGGCTTTTCTTTTGCGATACGACAATCACATTTCCCATCCACTAATCCGTCTTTACTGCATCCCTCACTAATACACATTGACGAATTCACACGGAAATTGCGTCGCTATGAAATACTATGGGTTCTATGACTTCTCCTTCTAAATCGAGTATCGTTTCTATGGAAACGACAGGATTTTCTTTTGCGATACGAGTATCTCCCTCTCGATGCACTAATCCTTCTTTACTGCATCCCTCACTCCCACTCATTGACGAATTCACACGGAAATTGCGTCGCCATGAAATACTATGAGTTCTATGACTTCTCCTTCTAAATCGAGTATCGTTTCTATGGAAACGACTGGCCTTTCTTTTGCCATACGAGTATCTCCCTCTCGATGCACTAATTATTCTTTACTGCATCCCTCACTCCCACTCATTGACGAATTCACACGGATATTGCGTCGCTATGAAATACTATGTTTTCTATGACTTCTCCTTCTAAATCGAGTATCGTTTCTATGGAAACGACTGGCTTTTCTTTTGCGATACGAGTATCTCCCTCTCGATGCACTAATCCTTCCTTACTGCATCCCTCACTCCCACTCATTGACGAATTCACACGGAAATTGCGTTGCCATGAAATACTATGGGTTCTATGACTTCTCCTTCTAAATCGAGTAATGTTTCTATGGAAACGACAGGATTTTCTTTTGGGATACGACCATCACATTTCCGATCCACTAATCCGTCTTTACTGCATCCATCACTAATACACATTGACGAATTCATACGGAAATTGCGTCGCTATGAAATACTATGGGTTCTATGACTTCTCCTTCTAAATCGAGTATCGTTTCTATGGAAACGACTGGCTTTTCTTTTGCGATACGAGTATCTCCCTCTCGATGCACTAATCCTTTTTTACTGCATCCCTCACTCCCACTCATTCACGAATTCACACGGATATTGCGTCGCCATGAAATACTATGGGTTCTATGACTTCTCCTTCTAAATCGAGTATCGTTTCTATGGAAACGACTGGCTTTTCTTTTGCGATACGACAATCACATTTCCCATCCACTAATCCGTCTTTACTGCATCCCTCACTAATACACATTGACGAATTCACACGGAAGTTGCGTCGCTATGAAATACTATGGGTTCTATGACTTCTCCTTCTAAATCGAGTATCGTTTCTATGGAAACGACTGGCTTTTCTTTTGCGATACGAGTATCTCCCTCTCGATGCACTAATCCTTCTTTACTGCATCCCTCACTCCCACTCATTGACGAATTCACACGGAAATTGCGTCTCCATGAAATACTATGGGTTCTATGACTTCTCCTTCTAAATCGAGTAACGTTTCTATGGAAACGACAGGATTTTCATTTGGGACACGACAATCACATTTCCGATCCACTAATCCGTCTTTACTGCATCCCTCACTAATACACGTTGACAAATTCACACGGAAATTGCGTCGCCATGAAATACTATGGGTTCTATGACTTCTCCTTCTAAATCGAGTAACGTTTCTATGGAAACGACAGGATTTTCTTTTGGGATACGACAGTCACATTTCCGATCCACTAATCCGTCTTTACTGCATCCCTCACTAATACACATTGACGAATTCACACGGAAATTGCGTCGCCATGAAATACTATGGGTTCTATGACTTCTCCTTCTAAATCGAGTAACGTTTCTATGGAAACGACAGGATTTTCTTTTGGGATACGACAATCACATTTCCGATCCACTAATCCGTCTTTACTGCATCCCTCACTAATACACATTGACGAATTCACACGGAAATTGCGTCGCCATGAAATACTATGGGTTCTATGACTTCTCCTTCTAAATCGAGTAACGTTTCTATGGAAACGACAGGATTTTCTTTTGGGATACGACAATCACATTTCCGATCCACTAATCCGTCTTTACTGCATCCCTCACTAATACACATTGACGAATTCACACGGAAATTGCGTCGCTATGATATACTATGGGTTCTATGACTTCTCCTTCTAAATCGAGTATCGTTTCTATGGAAACGACTGGCATTTCTTTTGCGATACGACAATCACATTTCCGATCCACTAGTCCGTCTTTACTGCATCCCTCACTAATACACATTGACGAATTCATACGGAAATTGCGTCGCTATGAAATACTATGGGTTCTATGACTTCTCCTTCTAAATCGAGTATCGTTTCTATGGAAACGACTGGCTTTTCTTTTGCGATACGAGTATCTCCCTCTCGATGCACTAATCCTACTTTACTGCATCCCTCACTCCCACTCATTGACGAATTCACACGGAAATTGCGCCGCCATGAAATACTATGGGGTCTATGACTTCTCCTTCTAAATCGAGTATCGTTTCTATGGAAACGACTGGCTTTTCTTTTGCGATACGACAATCACATTTCCGATCCACTAATCCGTCTTTACTGCATCCCTCACTAATACACATTGACGAATTCACACGGAAATTGCGTCGCCATGAAATACTATGGGTTCTATGACTTTTCCTTCTAAATCGAGTATCGTTTCTATGGAAACGACTGGCTTTTCTTTTGCGATACGACAATCACATTTCCGATCCACTAATCCGTCTTTACTGCATCCCTCACTAATACACATTGACGAATTCATACGGAAATTGCGTCGCTATGGAATACTATGGGTTCTATGACTTCTCCTTCTAAATCGAGTATCCTTTCTATGGAAACGACTGGCTTTTCTTTTGCGATACGTGTATCTTCCTCTCGATGCACTAATCCTTCTTTACTGCATCCCTCACTCCCACTCATTGATGAATTCACACGGAAATTGCGTCGCCATGAAATTCTATGGGTTCTATGACTTCTCCTTCTAAATCGAGTAACGTTTCTATGGAAACGACAGGATTTTCTTTTGGGATACGACAATCTCATTTCCGATCCACTAATCCGTCTTTACTGCATCCCTCACTAATACACATTGACGAATTCACACGGAAATTGCGTCGCCATGAAATACTATGGGTTCTATGACTTCTCCTTCTAAATCGAGTAACGTTTCTATGGAAACGACAGGATTTTCTTTTGGGATACGACAATCACATTTCCGATCCACTAATCCGTCTTGACTGCATCCCTCACTAATACACATTGACAAATTCATACGGAAATTGCGTCGCTATGAAATACTATGGGTTCTATGACTTCTCCTTCTAAATCGAGTATCGTTTCTATGGAAACGACTGGCTTTTCTTTTGCGATATGAGTATCTCCCTCTCGATGCACTAATCCTTCTTTACTGCATCCCTAACTCCCACTCATTGACGAATTCACACGGAAATTGCGTCGCAATGAAATACTATGAGTTCTATGACTTCTCCTTCTAAATCGAGTATCGTTTCTATGGAAACGACTGGCTTTTCTTTTCATGGAGACGCAATTTCCGTGTGAATTCGTCAATGAGTGGGAGTGAGGGATGCAGTAAAGAAGGATTGGTGCATCGAGAGAGAGATACTCGTATCGCAAAAGAAAAGCCAGTCGTTTCCATAGAAACGATACTCGATTTAGAAGGAGAAGTCATAGAACCCATAGTATTTCATGGCGACGCAATTTGTTTTGCGATACGACAATCACGTTTCCGATCCACTAATCCGTCTTTACTGCATCCCTCACTAAAACACATTGACGAATTCACACGGAAATTGCGTCGCCATGAAATACTATGGGTTCTATGACTTCTCCTTCTAAATCGAGTATCGTTTCTTTGGAAACGACTGGCTTTTCTTTTGCGATACGACAATCACATTTCCGATCCACTAATCCGTCTTTACTGCATCCCTCACTAATTCACATTGACGAATTCATACGGAAATTGCGTCGCTATGAAATACTATGGGTTCTATGACTTCTCCTTCTAAATCGAGTATCGTTTCTATGCATACGATTGGCTTATCTTTTGCGATACGACAATCACATTTCCGATCCACTAATCCGTCTTTACTGCGTCCCTCGCTAATACACATTGACGAATTCACACGGAAATTGCGTCGCCATGAAATACTATGGGTTCTATGACTTCTCCTTCTAAATCGAGTAACGTTTCTATGGAAACGACAGGATTTTCTTTTGGGATACGACAATCACATTTCCGATCCACTTATCCGTCTTTACTGCATCCCTCACTAATACACATTGACGAATTCATACGGAAATTGCGTCGCTATGAAATACTATGGGTTCCATGACTTCTCCTTCTAAATCGAGTATCGTTTCTATGGAAACGACTGGCTTTTCTTTTGCGATACGACAATCACATTTCCCATCCACTAATCCGTCTTTACTGCATCCCTCACTAATACACATTGACGAATTCACACGGAAATTGCGTCGCTATGAAATACTATGGGTTCTATGACTTCTCCTTCTAAATCGAGTATCGTTTCTATGGAAACGACAGGATTTTCTTTTGCGATACGAGTATCTCCCTCTCGATGCACTAATCCTTCTTTACTGCATCCCTCACTCCCACTCATTGACGAATTCACACGGAAATTGCGTCGCCATGAAATACTATGAGTTCTATGTCTTCTCCTTCTAAATCGAGTATCGTTTCTATGGAAACGACTGGCCTTTCTTTTGCCATACGAGTATCTCCCTCTCGATGCACTAATTATTCTTTACTGCATCCCTCACTCCCACTCATTGACGAATTCACACGGAAATTGCGTCGCTATGAAATACTATGGGTTCTATGACTTCTCCTTCTAAATCGAGTATCGTTTCTATGGAAACGACTGGCTTTTCTTTTGCGATACGAGTATCTCCCTCTCGATGCACTAATCCTTCCTTACTACATCCCTCACTCCCACTCATTGACGAATTCACACGGAAATTGCGTTGCCATGAAATACTATGGGTTCTATGACTTCTCCTTCTAAATCGAGTAACGTTTCTATGGAAACGACAGGATTTTCTTTTGGGATACGACCATCACATTTCCGATCCACTAATCCGTCTTTACTGCATCCATCACTAATACACATTGACGAATTCATACGGAAATTGCGTCGCTATGAAATACTATAGGTTCTATGACTTCTCCTTCTAAATCGAGTATCGTTTCTATGGAAACGACTGGCTTTTCTTTTGCGATACGAGTATCTCCCTCTCGATGCACTAATTCTTTTTTACTGCATCCCTCACTCCCACTCATTGACGAATTCACACGGATATTGCGTCGCCATGAAATACTATGGGTTCTATTACTTCTCCTTCTAAATCGAGTATCGTTTCTATGGAAACGACTGGCTTTTCTTTTGCGATACGACAATCACATTTCCCATCCACTAATCCGTCTTTACTGCATCCCTCACTAATACACATTGACGAATTCACACGGAAATTGCGTCGCTATGAAATACTATGGGTTCTATGACTTCTCCTTCTAAATCGAGTATCGTTTCTATGGAAACGACTGGCTTTTCTTTTGCGATACGAGTATCTCCCTCTCGATGCACTAATCCTTCTTTACTGCATCCCTCACTCCCACTCATTGACGAATTCACACGGAAATTGCGTCTCCATGAAATACTATGGGTTCTATGACTTCTCCTTCTAAATCGAGTAACGTTTCTATGGAAACGACAGGATTTTCATTTGGGACACGACAATCACATTTCCGATCCACTAATCCGTCTTTACTGCATCCCTCACTAATACACGTTGACAAATTCACACGGAAATTGCGTCGCCATGAAATACTATGGGTTCTATGGCTTCTCCTTCTAAATCGAGTAACGTTTCTATGGAAACGACAGGATTTTCTTTTGGGATACGACAGTCACATTTCCGATCCACTAATCCGTCTTTACTGCTTCCCTCACTAATACACATTGACGAATTCACACGGAAATTGCGTCGCCATGAAATACTATGGGTTCTATGACTTCTCCTTCTAAATCGAGTATCGTTTCTATGGAAACGACTGGCTTTTCTTTTGCAATACGACAATCACATTTACGATCCACTAATCCGTCTTTACTGCATCCCTCACTAATACACATTGACGAATTCACACGGAAATTGCGTCGCTATGAAATACTATGGGTTCCATGACTTCTCCTTCTAAATCGAGTATCGTTTCTATGGAAACGACTGGCTTTTCTTTTGCGATACGACAATCACATTTCCCATCCACTAATCCGTCTTTACTGCATCCCTCACTAATACACATTGACGAATTCACACGGAAATTGCGTCGCTATGAAATACTATGGGTTCTATGACTTCTCCTTCTAAATCGAGTAACGTTTCTATGGAAACGACAGGATTTTCTTTTGGGATACGACAATCACATTTCCGATCCACTAATCCGTCTTTACTGCATCCCTCACTAATACACATTGACGAATTCACACGGAAATTGCGTCGCCATGAAATACTATGGGTTCTATGACTTCTCCTTCTAAATCGAGTAACGTTTCTATGGAAACGACAGGATTTTCTTTTGGGATACGACAATCACATTTCCGATCCACTAATCCGTCTTTACTGCATCCCTCACTAATACACATTGACGAATTCACACGGAAATTGCGTCGCTATGATATACTATGGGTTCTATGACTTCTCCTTCTAAATCGAGTATCGTTTCTATGGAAACGACTGGCATTTCTTTTGCGATACGACAATCACATTTCCGATCCACTAGTCCGTCTTTACTGCATCCCTCACTAATACACATTGACGAATTCATACGGAAATTGCGTCGCTATGAAATACTATGGGTTCTATGACTTCTCCTTCTAAATCGAGTATCGTTTCTATGGAAACGACTGGCTTTTCTTTTGCGATACGAGTATCTCCCTCTCGATGCACTAATCCTACTTTACTGCATCCCTCACTCCCACTCATTGACTAATTCACACGGAAATTGCGCCGCCATGAAATACTATGGGGTCTATGACTTCTCCTTCTAAATCGAGTATCGTTTCTATGGAAACGACTGGCTTTTCTTTTGCGATACGACAATCACATTTCCGATCCACTAATCCGTCTTTACTGCATCCCTCACTAATACACATTGACGAATTCACACGGAAATTGCGTCGCCATGAAATACTATGGGTTCTATGACTTTTCCTTCTAAATCGAGTATCGTTTCTATGGAAACGACTGGCTTTTCTTTTGCGATACGACAATCACATTTCCGATCCACTAATCCGTCTTTACTGCATCCCTCACTAATACACATTGACGAATTCATACGGAAATTGCGTCGCTATGGAATACTATGGGTTCTATGACTTCTCCTTCTAAATCGAGTATCCTTTCTATGGAAACGACTGGCTTTTCTTTTGCGATACGTGTATCTTCCTCTCGATGCACTAATCCTTCTTTACTGCATCCCTCACTCCCACTCATTGATGAATTCACACGGAAATTGCGTCGCCATGAAATTCTATGGGTTCTATGACTTCTCCTTCTAAATCGAGTAACGTTTCTGTGGAAACGACAGGATTTTCTTTTGGGATACGACAATCTCATTTCCGATCCACTAATCCGTCTTTACTGCATCCCTCACTAATACACATTGACGAATTCACACGGAAATTGCGTCGCCATGAAATACTATGGGTTCTATGACTTCTCCTTCTAAATCGAGTAACGTTTCTATGGAAACGACAGGATTTTCTTTTGGGATACGACAATCACATTTCCGATCCACTAATCCGTCTTGACTGCATCCCTCACTAATACACATTGACAAATTCATACGGAAATTGCGTCGCTATGAAATACTATGGGTTCTATGACTTCTCCTTCTAAATCGAGTATCGTTTCTATGGAAACGACTGGCTTTTCTTTTGCGATATGAGTATCTCCCTCTCGATGCACTAATCCTTCTTTACTGCATCCCTAACTCCCACTCATTGACGAATTCACACGGAAATTGCGTCGCAATGAAATACTATGAGTTCTATGACTTCTCCTTCTAAATCGAGTATCGTTTCTATGGAAACGACTGGCTTTTCTTTTCATGGAGACGCAATTTCCGTGTGAATTCGTCAATGAGTGGGAGTGAGGGATGCAGTAAAGAAGGATTAGTGCATCGAGAGAGAGATACTCGTATCGCAAAAGAAAAGCCAGTCGTTTCCATAGAAACGATACTCGATTTAGAAGGAGAAGTCATAGAACCCATAGTATTTCATGGCGACGCAATTTGTTTTGCGATACGACAATCACGTTTCCGATCCACTAATCCGTCTTTACTGCATCCCTCACTAAAACACATTGACGAATTCACACGGAAATTGCGTCGCCATGAAATACTATGGGTTCTATGACTTCTCCTTCTAAATCGAGTATCGTTTCTTTGGAAACGACTGGCTTTTCTTTTGCGATACGACAATCACATTTCCGATCCACTAATCCGTCTTTACTGCATCCCTCACTAATTCACATTGACGAATTCATACGGAAATTGCGTCGCTATGAAATACTATGGGTTCTATGACTTCTCCTTCTAAATCGAGTATCGTTTCTATGCAAACGATTGGCTTATCTTTTGCGATACGACAATCACATTTCCGATCCACTAATCCGTCTTTACTGCGTCCCTCGCTAATACACATTGACGAATTCACACGGAAATTGCGTCGCCATGAAATACTATGGGTTCTATGACTTCTCCTTCTAAATCGAGTAACGTTTCTATGGAAACGACAGGATTTTCTTTTGGGATACGACAATCACATTTCCGATCCACTTATCCGTCTTTACTGCATCCCTCACTAATACACATTGACGAATTCATACGGAAATTGCGTCGCTATGAAATACTATGGGTTCCATGACTTCTCCTTCTAAATCGAGTATCGTTTCTATGGAAACGACTGGCTTTTCTTTTGCGATACGACAATCACATTTCCCATCCACTAATCCGTCTTTACTGCATCCCTCACTAATACACATTGACGAATTCACACGGAAATTGCGTCGCAATGAAATACTATGGGTTCTATGACTTCTCCTTCTAAATCGAGTATCATTTCTATGGAAAAGACTGGCTTTTCTTTTGCGATACGACAACCTCATTTCCGATCCACTAATCCGTCTTTACTGCATCCCTCACTAATACACATTGACGAATTCACACGGAAATTGCGTCGCCATGAAATACTATGGGTTCTATGACTTCTCCTTCTATATCGAGTATCGTTTCTAAGGAAACGGCTGGCTTTTCTTTTGCGATACGAGTATCTCCCTCTCGATGCACTAATCCTTCTTTACTGCATCCCTCACTCCCACTCATTGACGAATTCACACGGAAATTGCGTCGCCATGAAATACTATGGGTTCTATGACTTCTCCTTCTAAATCGAGTAACGTTTCTATGGAAACGACATGATTTTCTTTTGGGATACGACAATCACATTTCCGATCCACTAATCCGTCTTTACTGCATCCCTCACTAATATACATTAGCGAATTCATACGGTAATTGCGTCGCTATGAAATACTATGGGTTCTATGACTTCTCCTTCTAATTCGAGTATCGTTTCTATGGAAACGACTAGCTTTTCTTTTGCGATACATCAATCACATTTCCGTTCCACTAATCCGTCTTTACTGCATCCCTCACTAATACACATTGACGAATTCATACGGAAATTGCGTCGCTATGAAATACTATGGGTTCTATGACTTCTTCTTCTAAATCGAGTATCTTTTCTATGGAAACGACTGGCTTTTCTTTTGCGATACGACAATCACATTTCCGATCCACTAATCCGTCTGTACTGCATCCCTCACTAATACACATTGACGAATTCACACGGAAATTGCGTCGCCATGAAATACTATGGGTTCTATGACTTCTCCTTCTAAATCGAGTAACGTTTCTATGGAAACGACTGGCTTTTCTTTTGGGATACGACAATCACATTTCCGATCCACTAATCCGTCTTTACTGCATTCCTCACTAATACACATTGACGAATTCATACGGAAATTGCGTCGCTATGAAATACTATGGGTTCTATGACTTCTCCTTCTAAATCGAGTATCGTTTCTATGGAAACGACTGGCTTTTCTTTTGCGATACGAGTATCTCCCTCTCGATGCACTAATCCATCTTTACTGCATCCCTCACTCCCACTCATTGACGAATTCACACGGAAATTGCGTCGCCATGAAATACTATGGGTTCTATGACTTCTCCTTCTAAATCGAGTGACGTTTCTATGGAAACGACTGGCTTTTCTTTTGGGATACGACAATCACATTTCCGATCCACTAATCCGTCTTTACTGCATTCCTCACTAATACACATTGACGAATTCACACGGAAATTGCGTCGCCATGAAATACTATGGGTTCTATGACTTCTCCTTCTAAATCGAGTATCGTTTCTATGGAAACGACTGGCTTTTTTTTGCGATACGACAATCACATTTCCGATCCACTAATCCGTCTTTACTGCATACCACACTAATACACATTGACGAATTCACACGGAAATTGCGTCGCCATGAAATACTATGGGTTCTATGACTTCTCCTTCTAAATCGAGTAACGTTTCTATGGAAACGACAGAATTTTCTTTTGGGATACGACAGTCACATTTCCGATCCACTAATCCGTCTTTACTGCTTCCCTCACTAATACACATTGACGAATTCACACGGAAATTGCGTCGCCATGAAATACTATGGGTTCTATGACTTCTCCTTCTAAATCGAGTATCGTTTCTATGGAAACGACTGGCCTTTCTTTTGCCATACGAGTATCTCCCTCTCGATGCACTAATTATTCTTTACTGCATCCCTCACTCCCACTCATTGACGAATTCACACGGAAATTGCGTCGCTATGAAATACTGTGGGTTCTATGACTTCTCCTTCTAAATCGAGTATCGTTTCTATGGAAACGACTGGCTTTTCTTTTGCGATACGAGTATCTCCCTCTCGATGCATTAATCCTTCCTTACTGCATCCCTCACTCCCACTCATTGACGAATTCACACGGAAATTGCGTTGCCATGAATTACTATGGGTTCTATGACTTCTCCTTCTAAATCGAGTAACGTTTCTATGGAAACGACAGTATTTTCTTTTGGGATACGACCATCACATTTCCGATGCACTAATCCGTCTTTACTGCATCCCTCACTAATACACATTGACGAATTCATACGGAAATTGCGTCGCTATGAAATACTATGGGTTCTATGACTTCTCCTTCTAAATCGAGTATCGTTTCTATGGAAACGACTGGCTTTTCTTTTGCGATACGAGTATCTCCCTCTCGATGCACTAATTCTTTTTTACTGCATCCCTCACTTCCACTCATTGACGAATTCACACGGATATTGCGTCGCCATGAAATACTATGGGTTCTATGACTTCTACTTCTAAATCGAGTATCGTTTCTATGGAAACGACTGGCTTTTCTTTTGCGATGCGACAATCACATTTCCCATCCACTAATCCGTCTTTACTGCATCCCTCACTAATACACATTGACGAATACACACGGAAATTGCGTCGCTATGAAATACTATGGGTTCTATGACTTCTCCTTCTAAATCGAGAATCGTTTCTATGAAAACGACTGGCATTTCTTTTGCGATACGACAATCACATTTCCGATCCACTAATCCGTCTTTACTGCATCCCTCACTAATACACATTGACGAATTCATACGGAAATTGCGTCGCTATGGAATACTATGGGTTCTATGACTTCTCCTTCTAAATCGAGTATCGTTTCTATGGAAACGGCTGGCTTTTCTTTTGCGATACGTGTATCTTCCTCTCGATGCACTAATCCTTCTTTACTGCATCCCTCACTCCCACTCATTGATGAATTCACACGGAAATTGCGTCGCCATGAAATACTATGGGTTCTATGACTTCTCCTTCTAAATCGAGTTACGTTTCTATGGAAACGACAGGATTTTCTTTTGGGATACGACAATCACATTTCCGATCCACTATTCCGTCTTTACTGCATCCCTCACTAATACACATTGACGAATTCACACGGAAATTGCGTCGCCATGAAATACTATGGGTTCTATGACTTCTCCTTCTAAATCGAGTAACGTTTCTATGGAAACGACAGGATTTTCTTTTGGGATACGACAATCACATTTCCGATCCACTAATCCGTCTTGACTGCATCCCTCACTAATACACATTGACAAATTCATACGGAAATTGCGTCGCTATGAAATACTATGGGTTCTATGACTTCTCCTTCTAAATCGAGTATCGTTTCTATGGAAACGACTGGCTTTTCTTTTGCGATATGAGTATCTCCCTCTCGATGCACTAATCCTTCTTTACTGCATCCCTAACTCCCACTCATTGACGAATTCACACGGAAATTGCGTCGCCATGAAATACTATGAGTTCTATGACTTCCCCTTCTAAATCGAGTATCGTTTCTATGGAAACGACTGGCTTTTCTTTTCATGGCGACGCAATTTCCGTGTGAATTCGTCAATGAGTGGGAGTGAGGGATGCAGTAAAGAAGGATTAGTGCATCGAGAGGGAGATACTCGTATCGCAAAAGAAAAGCCAGTCGTTTCCATAGAAACGATACTCGATTTAGAAGGAGAAGTCATAGAACCCATAGTATTTCATGGCGACGCAATTTCTTTTGCGATACGACAATCACGTTTCCGATCCACTAATCCGTCTTTACTGCATCCCTCACTAAAACACATTGACGAATTCACACGGAAATTGCGTCGCCATGAAATACTATGGGTTCTATGACTTCCCCTTCTAAATCGAGTATCGTTTATTTGGAAACGACTGGCTTTTCTTTTGCGATACGACAATCACATTTCCGATCCACTAATCCGTCTTTACTGCATCCCTCACTAATTCACATTGACGAATTCATACGGAAATTGCGTCGCTATGAAATACTATGGGTTCTATGACTTCTCCTTCTAAATCGAGTATCGTTTCTATGGAAACGATTGGCTTTTCTTTTGCGATACGACAATCACATTTCCGATCCACTAATCCGTCTTTACTGCATCCCTCGCTAATACACATTGACGAATTCACACGGAAATTGCGTCGCCATGAAATACTATGGGTTCTATGACTTCTCCTTCTAAATCGAGTAACGTTTCTATGGAAACGACAGGATTTTCTTTTGGGATACGACAATCACATTTCCGATCCACTAATCCGTCTTTACTGCATCCCTCACTAATACACATTGACGAATTCATACGGAAATTGCGTCGCTATGAAATGCTATGGGTTCCATGACTTCTCCTTCTAAATCGAGTATCGTTTCTATGGAAACGACTGGCTTTTCTTTTGCGATACGACAATCACATTTCCCATCCACTAATCCGTCTTTACTGCATCCCTCACTAATACACATTGACGAATTCACACGGAAATTGCGTCGCTATGAAATACTATGGGTTCTATGACTTCTTCTTCTAAATCGAGTATCGTTTCTATGGAAACGACAGGATTTTCTTTTGCGATACGAGTATCTCCCTCTCGATGCACTAATCCTTCTTTACTGCATCCCTCACTCCCACTCATTGACGAATTCACACGGAAATTGCGTCGCCATGAAATACTATGAGTTCTATGTCTTCTCCTTCTAAATCGAGTATCGTTTCTATGGAAACGACTGGCCTTTCTTTTGCCATACGAGTATCTCCCTCTCGATGCACTAATTATTCTTTACTGCATCCCTCACTCCCACTCATTGACGAATTCACACGGAAATTGCGTCGCTATGAAATACTATGGGTTCTATGACTTCTCCTTCTAAATCGAGTATCGTTTCTATGGAAACGACTGGCTTTTCTTTTGCGATACGAGTATCTCCCTCTCGATGCACTAATCCTTCCTTACTGCATCCCTCACTCCCACTCATTGACGAATTCACACGGAAATTGCGTTGCCATGAAATACTATGGGTTCTATGACTTCTCCTTCTAAATCGAGTAACGTTTCTATGGAAACGACAGGATTTTCTTTTGGGATACGACCATCACATTTCCGATCCACTAATCCGTCTTTACTGCATCCATCACTAATACACATTGACGAATTCATACGGAAATTGCGTCGCTATGAAATACTATGGGTTCTATGACTTCTCCTTCTAAATCGAGTATCGTTTCTATGGAAACGACTGGCTTTTCTTTTGCGATACGAGTATCTCCCTCTCGATGCACTAATCCTTTTTTACTGCATCCCTCACTCCCACTCATTGACGAATTCACACGGATATTGCGTCGCCATGAAATACTATGGGTTCTATGACTTATCCTTCTAAATCGAGTATCGTTTCTATGGAAACGACAGGCTTTTCTTTTGCGATACGACAATCACATTTCCCATCCACTAATCCGTCTTTACTGCATCCCTCACTAATACACATTGACGAATTCACACGGAAATTGCGTCGCTATGAAATACTATGGGTTCTATGACTTCTCCTTCTAAATCGAGTATCGTTTCTATGGAAACGACTGGCTTTTCTTTTGCGATACGAGTATCTCCATCTCGATGCACTAATCCTTCTTTACTGCATCCCTCACTCCCACTCATTGACGAATTCACACGGAAATTGCGTCTCAATGAAATACTATGGGTTCTATGACTTCTCCTTCTAAATCGAGTAACGTTTCTATGGAAACGACAGGATTTTCATTTGGGACACGACAATCACATTTCCGATCCACTAATCCGTCTTTACTGCATCCCTCACTAATACACGTTGACAAATTCACACGGAAATTGCATCGCCATGAAATACTATGGGTTCTATGACATCTCCTTCTAAATCGAGTAACGTTTCTATGGAAACGACAGGATTTTCTTTTGGGATACGACAGTCACATTTCCGATCCACTAATCCGTCTTTACTGCTTCCCTCACTAATACACATTGACGAATTCACACGGAAATTGCGTCGCCATGAAATACTATGGGTTCTATGACTTCTCCTTCTAAATCGAGTATCGTTTCTATGGAAACGACTGGCTTTTCTTTTGCGATACGACAATCACATTTACGATCCACTAATCCGTCTTTACTGCATCCCTCACTAATACACATTGACGAATTCACACGGAAATTGCGTCGCCATGAAATACTATGGGTTCTATGACTTCTCCTTCTAAATCGAGTATCATTTCTATGGAAACGACTGGCTTTTCTTTTGCGATACGACAATCTCATTTCCGATCCACTAATCCGTCTTTACTGCATCCCTCACTAATACACATTGACGAATTCACACGGAAATTGCGTCGCCATGAAATACTATGGGTTCTATGACTTCTCCTTCTAAATCGAGTATCGTTTCTAAGGAAACGGCTGGCTTTTCTTTTGCGATACGAGTATCTCCCTCTCGATGCACTAATCCTTCTTTACTGCATCCCTCACTCCCACTCATTGACGAATTCACACGGAAATTGCGTCGCCATGAAATACTATGGGTTCTATGACTTCTCCTTCTAAATCGAGTAACGTATCTATGGAAACGACATGATTTTCTTTTGGGATACGACAATCACATTTCCGATCCACTAATCCGTCTTTACTGCATCCCTCACTAATATACATTGACGAATTCATACGGTAATTGCGTCGCTATGAAATACTATGGGTTCTATGACTTCTCCTTCTAATTCGAGTATCGTTTCTATGGAAACGACTGGCTTTTCTTTTGCGATACGGCAATCACATTTCCGTTCCACTAATCCGTCTTTACTGCATCCCTCACTAATACACATTGACGAATTCATACGGAAATTGCGTCGCTATGAAATACTATGGGTTCTATGACTTTTTCTTCTAAATCGAGTATCGTTTCTATGGAAACGACTGGCTTTTCTTTTGCGATACGACAATCACATTTCCGATCCACTAATCCGTCTTTACTGCATCCCTCACTAATACACATTGACGAATTCACACGGAAATTGCGTCGCCATGAAATACTATGGGTTCTATGACTTCTCCTTCTAAATCGAGTAACGTTTCTATGGAAACGACTGGCTTTTCTTTTGGGATACGACAATCACATTTCCGATCCACTAATCCCTCTTTACTGCATTCCTCACTAATACACATTGACGAATTCATACGGAAATTGCGTCGCTATGAAATACTATGGGTTCTATGACTTCTCCTTCTAAATCGAGTATCGTTTCTATGGAAACGACTGGCTTTTCTTTTGCGATACGAGTATCTCCCTCTCGATGCACTAATCCATCTTTACTGCATCCCTCACTCCCACTCATTGACGAATTCACACGGAAATTGCGTCGCCATGAAATACTATGGGTTCTATGACTTCTCCTTCTAAATCGAGTATCGTTTCTATGGAAACGACTGGCTTTTCTTTTGGGATACGACAATCACATTTCCGATCCACTAATCCGTCTTTACTGCATCCCTCAGTAATACACATTGACTATTTCATTCGGAAATTGCGTTGCTATGAAATACTATGGGTTCTATGACTTCTCCTTCTAAATCGAGTATCGTTTCTATGGAAACGACTGGCTTTTCTTTTGCGATACGACAATCACATTTCCGATCCACTATTCCGTCTTTACTGCATCCCTCACTAATACACATTGACGAATTCATACGGAAATTGCGTCGCCATGAAATACTATGGGTTCTATGACTTCTCCTTCTAAATCGAGTAACGTTTCTATGGAAACGACAGAATTTTCTTTTGGGATACGATAGTCACATTTCCGATCCACTAATCCGTCTTTACTGCTTCCCTCGCTAATACACATTGACGAATTCACACGGAAATTGCGTCGCCATGAAATACTATGGGTTCTATGACTTCTCCTTCTAAATCGAGTATCGTTTCTATGGAAACAACTGGCTTTTTTTTGCGATACGGCAATCACATTTCCGATCCACTAATCCGTCTTTACTGCATACCTCACTAATACACATTGACGAATTCACACGGAAATTGCGTCGCCATGAAATACTATGGTTTCTATGACTTCTCCTTCTAAATCGAGTAACGTTTCTATGGAAACGACAGAATTTCCTTTTGGGATACGACAGTCACATTTCCGATCCACTAATCCGTCTTTACTGCTTCCCTCACTAATACACATTGACGAATTCACACGGAAATTGCGTCGCCATGAAATACTATGGGTTCTATGACTTCTCCTTCTAAATCGAGTATCGTTTCTATGGAAACGACTGGCCTTTCTTTTGCCATACGAGTATCTCCCTCTCGATGCACTAATTATTCTTTACTGCATCCCTCACTCCCACTCATTGACGAATTCACACGGAAATTGCGTCGCTATGAAATACTATGAGTTCTATGACTTCTCCTTCTAAATCGAGTATCGTTTCTATGGAAACGACTGGCTTTTCTTTTGCGATACGAGTATCTCCCTCTCGATGCACTAATCCTTTTTTACTGCATCCCTCACTCCCACTCATTGACGAATTCACACGGATATTGCGTCGCCATGAAATACTATGGGTTCTATGACTTCTCCTTCTAAATCGAGTATCGTTTCTATGGAAACGACTGGCTTTTCTTTTGCGATGCGACAATCACATTTCCCATCCACTAATCCGTCTTTACTGCATCCCTCACTAATACACATTGACGAATTCACACGGAAATTGCGTCGCTATGAAATACTATGAGTTCTATGACTTCTCCTTCTAAATCGAGTATCGTTTCTATGGAAACGACTGGCTTTTCTTTTGCGATACGAGTATCTCCCTCTCGATGCACTAATCCTTCTTTACTGCATCCCTCACTCCCACTCATTGACGAATTCACACGGATATTGCGTCGCCATGAAATACTATGGGTTCTATGACTTCTCCTTCTAAATCGAGTAACGTTTCTATGGAAACGACAGGATTTTCTTTTGGGATACGACAGTCACATTTCCGATCCACTAATCCGTCTTTACTGCATCCCTCACTAATACACATTGACGAATTCACACGGAAATTGCGTCGCCATGAAATACTATGTGTTCTATGACTTCTCCTTCTAAATCGAGTATCGTTTCTATGGAAACGACTGGCTTCTCTTTTGCGATACGACAATCACATTTACGATCCACTAATCCGCCTTTACTGCATCCCTCACTAATACACATTGACGAATTCACACGGAAATTGCGTCGCCATGAAATACTATGGGTTCTATGACTTCTCCTTCTAAATCGAGTATCATTTCTATGGAAACGACTGGCTTTTCTTTTGCGATACGACAATCTCATTTCCGATCCACTAATCCGTCTTTACTGCATCCCTCACTAATACACATTGACGAATTCACACGGAAATTGCGTCGCCATGAAATACTATGGGTTCTATGACTTCTCCTTCTAAATCGAGTATCGTTTCTAAGGAAACGGCTGGCTTTTCTTTTGCGATACGAGTATCTCCCTCTCGATGCACTAATCCTTCTTTACTGCATCCCTCACTCCCACTCATTGACGAATTCACACGGAAATTGCGTCGCCATGAAATACTATGGGTTCTATGACTTCTCCTTCTAAATCGAGTAACGTTTCTATGGAAACGACATGATTTTCTTTTGGGATACGACAATCACATTTCCGATCCACTAATCCGTCTTTACTGCATCCCTCACTAATATACATTGACGAATTCATACGGTAATTGCGCCGCTATGAAATACTATGGGTTCTATGTCTTCTCCTTCTAATTCGAGTATCGTTTCTATGGAAACGACTGGCTTTTCTTTTGCGATACGGCAATCACATTTCCGTTCCACTAATCCGTCTTTACTGCATCCCTCACTAATACACATTGACGAATTCATACGGAAATTGCGTCGCTATGAAATACTATGGGTTCTATGACTTCTTCTTCTAAATCGAGTATCGTTTCTATGGAAACGACTGGCTTTTCTTTTGCGATACGACAATCACATTTCCGATCCACTAATCCGTCTTTACTGCATCCCTCACTAATACACATTGACGAATTCACACGGAAATTGCGTCGCCATGAAATACTATGGGTTCTATGACTTCTCCTTCTAAATCGAGTAACGTTTCTATGGAAACGACAGGATTTTCTTTTGGGATACGACAATCACATTTCCGATCCACTAATCCGTCTTTACTGCATCCCTCACTAATACAGATTGACGATTTCATACGGAAATTGCGTCGCTATGAAATACTATGGGTTCTATGACTTCTCCTTCTAAATCGAGTATCGTTTCTATGGAAACGACTGGCTTTTCTTTTGCGATACGACAATCACATTTCCGATCCACTATTCCGTCTTTACTGCATCCCTCACTAATACACATTGACGAATTCATACGGAAATTGCGTCGCCATGAAATACTATGGGTTCTATGACTTCTCCTTCTAAATCGAGTAACGTTTTTATGGAAACGACAGAATTTTCTTTTGGGATACGACAGTCACATTTCCGATCCACTAATCCGTCTTTACTGCTTCCCTCACTAATACACATTGACGAATTCACACGGAAATTGCGTCGCCATGAAATACTATGGGTTCTATGACTTCTCCTTCTAAATCGAGTATCGTTTCTATGGAAACGACTGGCTTTTTTTTGCGATACGACAATCTCATTTCCGATCCACTAATCCGTCTTTACTGCATACCTCACTAATACACATTGACGAATTCACACGGAAATTGCGTCGCCATGAAATACTATGGGTTCTATGACTTCTCCTTCTAAATCGAGTATCGTTTCTATGGAAACGACAGGATTTCCTTTTGGGATACGACAATCACATTTCCGATCCACTAATCCGTCTTTACTGCACCCCTCAGTAATACACATTGACGAATTCATACGGAAATTGCGTCGCTATGATATACTATGGGTTCTATGACTTCTCCTTCTAAATCGAGTATCGTTTCTATGTAAACGACTGGCTTTTTTTTTTGCGATACGACAATCACATTTCCGATCCACTAATCCGTCTTTACTGCATCCCTCACTAATACACATTGACGAATTCATACGGAAATTGCGTCGCTATGAAATACTATGGGTTCTATGACTTCTCCTTCTAAATCGAGTAACGTTTCTATGGAAACGACAGGATTTTCATTTGGGATATGACAATCACATTTCCGATCCACTAATCCGTCTTTACTGCATCCCTCACTAATACACATTGACGAATTCACACGGAAATTGCGTCGCTATGAAATACTATGGGTTCTATGACTTCTCCTTCTAAATCGAGTATCGTTTCTATGGAAACGACTGGCTTTTCTTTTGCGATACGAGTATCTCCCTCTCGATGCACTAATCCTTCTTTACTGCATCCCTCACTCCCACTCATTGACGAATTCACACGGAAATTGCGTCACCATGAAATACTATGGGTTCTATGACTTCTCCTTCTAAATCGAGTATCGTTTCTATGGAAACGACTGGCTTTTCTTTTGGGATACGACAATCACAATTCCGATCCACTAATCCGTCTTTACTACATCCCCCACTAATACACATTGACGAATTTACACGGAAATTGCGTCGCCATGAAATACTATGGGTTCTATGACTTCTCCTTCTAAATCGAGTATCGTTTCTATGGAAACGACTGGCTTTTCTTTTGCGATACGACAATCACATTTCCGATCCACTAATCCGTCTTTACTGCATCCCTCACTAATACACATTGACGAATTCACACGGAAATTGCGTCGCCATGAAATACTATGGGTTCTATGACTTCTCCTTCTAAATCGAGTATCGTTTCTATGGAAACGAATGGCTTTTCTTTTGCGATACGAGTATCTCCATCTCGATGCACTAATCGTTCTTTACTGCATCCCTCACTCCCACTCATTGACGAATACACATGGAAATTGCGTCGCCATGAAATACTATGGGTTCTATGACTTCTCCTTCTAAATCGAGTAACGTTTCTATGGAAACGACAGGATTTACTTTTGGGATACGACAATCACATTTCCGATCCACTAATCCGCCTTTACTGCATCCCTCACTAATACACATTGACGAATTCATACGGAAATTGCGTCGCTATGAAATACTATGGGTTCTATGACTTCTCCTTCTAAATCGAGTATCGTTTCTATGGAAACGACTACCTTTTCTTTTGCGATACGACAATCACATTTCCGATCCACTAATCCGTCTTTACTGCATCCCTCACTAATACACGTTGACGAATTCATACGGAAATTGCGTCGTTATGAAATACTGTGGGTTCTATGACTTCTCCTTCTAAATCGAGTATCGTTTCTATGGAAACAACTGGCTTTTCTTTTGCGATACGAGTATCTCCCTCTCGATGCACTAATCCTTCTTTACTGCATCCCTCACTCCCACTCATTGACGAATTCACACGGAAATTGCGTCGCCATGAAATACTATGGGTTCTATGACTTGTCCTTCTAAATCGAGTAACGTTTCTATGGAAACGACAGGATTTTCTTTTGGGATACGACAATCACATTTCCGATCCACTAATCCGTATTTACTGCATCCCTCACTAATACACATTGACGAATTCATACGGAAATTGCGTCGCTATGAAATACTATGGGTTCTATGACTTCTCCTTCTAAATCGAGTATCGTTTCTATGGAAACGACTGGCTTTTCTTTTGATTTTACGACAATTACATTTCCGATCCACTAATCCGTCTTTACTGCATCCCTCACTAATACACATTGACGAATTCATACGGAAATTGCGTCGCTATGAAATACTATGGGTTCTATGACTTCTCCTTCTAAATCGAGTATCGTTTCTATGGAAACGACTGGCTTTTCTTTTGCTATACGACAATCACATTTCCGATCCACTAATCCGTCTTTACTGCATCCCTCACTAATACACATTGACGAATTCACACGGAAATTGCGTCGCCATGAAATACTATGGGTTCTATGACTTCTCCTTCTAAATCGAGTATCATTTCTATGGAAACGACTGGCTTTTCTTTTACGAAACGACAATCACATTTCCGATCCACTAATCAGTCTTTACTGCATCCCTCACTAATACACATTGACGAATTCATACGGAAATAGCGTCGCTATGAAATACTATGGGTTCTATGACTTCTCCTTCTAAATCGAGTATCGTTTCTATGGAAACGACTGGCTTTTCTTTTGCGATACGACAATCACATTTCCGATCCACTAATCCGTCTTTACTGTATCCCTCACTAATACACATTGACGAATTCATACGGAAATTGCGTCGCTATGAAATACTATGGGTTCTATGACTTCTCCTTCTAAATCGAGTATCGTTTCTATGGAAACGACTGGCTTTTCTTTTGCGATACGACAATTACATTTCCGATCCACTAATCCGTCTTTACTGCATCCCTCACTAATACACATGGACGAATTCATACGGAAATAGCGTCGCTATGAAATACTATGGGTTCTATGACTTCTCCTTCTAAATCGAGTATCGTTTCTATGGAAACGAATGGCTTTTCTTTTGCGATACGAGTATCTCCATCTCGATGCACTAATCCTTCTTTACTGCATCCCTCACTCCCACTCATTGACGAATTCACATGGAAATTGCGTCGCCATGAAATACTATGGGTTCTATGACTTCTCCTTCTAAATCGAGTAACGTTTCTATGGAAACGACAGGATTTTCTTTTGGGATACGACAATCACATTTCCGATCCACTAATCCGCCTTTGCTGCATCCCTCACTAATACACATTGACGAATTCATACGGAAATTGCGTCGCAATGAAATACTATGGGTTCTATGACTTCTCCTTCTAAATCGAGTATCGTTTCTATGGAAACGACTACCTTTTCTTTTGCGATACGACAATCACATTTCCGATCCACTAATCCGTCTTTACTGCATCCCTCACTAATACACATTGACGAATTCATACGGAAATTGCGTCGCTATGAAATACTATGGGTTCTATGACTTCTCCTTCTAAATCGAGTATCGTTTCCATGGAAACGACTGGCTTTTCTTTTGCGATACGAGTATCTCCCTCTCGATGCACTAATCCTTCTTTACTGCATCCCTCACTCCCACTCATTGACGAATTCACTCGGAAATTGCGTCGCCATGAAATACTATGGGTTCTATGACTTCTCCTTCTAAATCGAGTAACGCTTCTATGGAAACGACAGGATTTTCTTTTGGGATACGACAATCACATTTCCGATCCACCAATCCGCCTTTACTGCATCCCTCACTAATACACATTGACGAATTCATACCGAAATAGCGTCGCTATGAAATACTATGGGTTCTATGACTTCTCCTTCTAAATCGAGTATCGTTTCTATGGAAATGACTGGCTTTTCTTTTGCGATACGAGTATCTCCCTCTCGATGCACTAATCCTTCTTTACTGCATCCCTCACTCCCACTCATTGACGAATTCACACGGAAATTGCGTCGCCATGAAATACTATGGGTTCTATGACTTCTCCTTCTAATTCGAGTAACGTTTCTATGGAAACGACAGGATTTTCTTTTGGGATACGACAATCACATTTCCGATCCACTAATCCGTCTTTACTGCATCCCTCACTAATACACATTGACGAATTCATACGGAAATTGCGTCGCTATGAAATACTATGGGTTCTATGACTTCTCCTTCTAAATCGAGTATCGTTTCTATGGAAACGACTGGCTTTTCTTTTGCGATACGACAATTACAATTCCGATCCACTAATCCGTCTTTACTGCATCCCTCACTAATACACATTGACGAATTCATACGGAAATTGCGTCGCTATGAAATACTATGGGTTCTATGACTTCTCCTTCTAAATCGAGTATCGTTTCTATGGAAACGACTGGCTCTTCTTTTGCGATACGAGTATCTCCCTCTCGATGCAGTAATCCTTCTTTACTGCATCCCTCACTCCCACTCATTGACGAATTCACACGGAAATTGCGTCGCCATGAAATACTATGGGTTCTATGACTTCTCCTTCTAAATCGAGTATCGTTTCTATGGAAACGACTGGCTTTTCTTTTGCGATACGACAATCACATTTCCGATCCACTAATCCGTCTTTACTGCATCCCTCACTAATACACATTGGCGAATTCACACGGAAATTGCGTCGCCATGAAATACAATGGGTTCTATGACTTCTCCTTCTAAATCGAGTATCGTTTCTATGGAAACGACTGGCTTTTCTTTTGCGATACGACAATCACATTTCCGATCCATTAATCCATCTTTACTGCATCCCTCACTAATACACATTGACGAATTCATACGGAAATTGCGTCGCTATGAAATACTATGGGTTCTATGACTTCTCCTTCTAAATCGAGTATCGTTTCTATGGAAACGACTGGCTTTTCTTTTGCGATACGACAATCACATTTTCGATCCACTAATCCGTCTTTACTGCATCCCTCACTAATACACATTGACGAATTCATACGGAAATTGCGTCGCTATGAATTACTATGGGTTCTATGACTTCTCCTTCTAAATCGAGTATCGTTTCTATGGAAACGACTGGCTTTTCTTTTGCGATACGACAATTACATTTCCGATCCACTAATCCGTCTTTACTGCATCCCTCACTAATACACATTGACGAATTCATACGGAAATTGCGTCGCTATGAAATACTATGGGTTCTATGACTTCTCCCTCTAAATCGAGTATCGTTTCTATGGAAACGACTGGCTTTTCTTTTGCGATACGAGTATCTCCCTCTCGATGCAGTAATCCTTCTTTACTGCATTCCTCACTCCCACTCATTGACGAATTCACACGGAAATTGCGTCGCCATGAAATACTATGGGTTCTATGACTTCTCCTTTTAAATCGAGTATCGTTTCTATGGTAACGACTGGCTTTTCTTTTGCGATACTACAATCACATTTCCGATCCACTAATCCGTCTTTACTGCATCCCTCACTAATACACATTGACGAATTCACACGGAAATTGCGTCGCCATGAAATACTATGGGTTCTATGACTTCTCCTTCTAAATCGAGTATCGTTTCCATGGAAACGACTGGCTTTTCTTTTGCGATAAGACAATCACATTTCCGATCCACTAATCCGTCTTTACTGCATCCCTCACTAATACACATTGACGAATTCATACGGAAATAGCGTCGCTATGAAATACTATGGGTTCTATGACTTCTCCTTCTAAATCGAGTATCGTTTCTATGGAAACGAATGGCTTTCTTTTGCGATACGCGTATCTCCATCTCGATGCACTAATCCTTCTTTACTGCATCCCTCACTCCCACTCATTGACGAATTCACATGGAAATTGCGTCGCCATGAAATACTATGGGTTCTATGACTTCTCCTTCTAAATCGAGTAACGTTTCTATGGAAACGACAGGATTTTCTTTTGGGATACGACAATCACATTTCCGATCCACTAATCCGTCTTTACTGCATCCCTCACTAATACACATTGACGAATTCACTCGGAAATTGCGTCGCCATGAAATACTATGGGTGCTATGACTTCTCCTTCTAAATCGAGTAACGTTTCTATGGAAACGACAGGATTTTCTTTTGGGATACGACAATCACATTTCCGATCCACTAATCCGTCTTTACTGCATCCCTCACTAATACACATTGACGAATTCATACGGAAATTGCGTCGCTATGAAATACTATGGGTTCTATGACTTCTCCTTCTAAATCGAGTATCGTTTCTATGGAAACGACTGCTTTTCTTTTGCGATACGAGTATCTCCCTCTCGATGCACTAATCCTTCTTTACTGCATCCCTCACTCCTACTCATTAACGAATTCACACGGAAATTGCGTCGCCATGAAATACTATGGGTTCTATGACTTCTCCTTCTAAATCGAGTAACGTTTCTATGGAAACGACAGGATTTTCTTTTGGGATACGACAATCACATTTCCGATCCACTAATCCGTCTTTACTGCATCCCTCACTAATACACATTGACGAATTCATACGGATATAGCGTCGCTATGAAATACTATGGGTTCTATGACTTCTCCTTCTAAATCGAGTATCGTTTCTATGGAAACGAATGGCTTTTCTTTTGCGATAGGAGTATCTCCATCTCGATGCACTAATCCTTCTTTACTGCATCCCTCACTCCCACTCATTGACGAATTCACATGGAAATTGCGTCGCCATGAAATACTATGGGTTCTATGACTTCTCCTTCTAAATCGAGTAACGTTTCTATGGAAACGACTGGCTTTTCTTTTGCGATACGAGTATCTCCCTCTCGATGCACTAATCCTTCTTTACTGCATCCCTCACTCCCACTCATTGACGAATTCACACGGAAATTGCGTCGCCATGAAATACTATGGGTTCTATGACTTCTCCTTCTAAATCGAGTAACGTTTCAATGGAAACGAGAGGATTTTCTTTTGGGATACGACAATCACATTTCCGATCCACTAATCCGTCTTTACTGCAACCCTCAAAAATACACATTGACGAATTCATACGGAAATTGCTTCGCTATGAAATACTATGGGTTCTATGACTTCTCCTTCTAAATCGAGTATCTTTTCTATGGAAACGACTGGCTTTTCTTTTGCGATACGAGTATCTCCCTCTCGATGCACTAATCCTTCTTTACTGCAACCCTCACTCCCACTCATTGACGAATTCACACGGAAATTGCGTCGCCATGAAATACTATGGGTTCTATGACTTCTCCTTCTAAATCGAGTAACGTTTCTATGGAAACGACAGGATTTTCTTTTGGGATACGACAATCACATTTCCGATCCACCAATCCGTCTTTACTGCATCCCTCACTAATACACATTGACGAATTCATACGGAAATAGCGTCGCTATGAAATACTATGGGTTCTATGACTTCTCCTTCTAAATCGAGTATCGTTTCTATGGAAACGACTGGCTTTTCTTTTGCGATTCGAGTGTCTCCCTCTCGATGCACTAATCCTTCTTTACTGCATCCCTCACTCCCACTCATTGACGAATTCACACGGAAATTGCGTCGCCATGAAATACTATGGGTTCTATGACTTCTCCTTCTAAATCGAGTAACGTTTCTATGGAAACGACAGGATTTTCTTTTGGGGTACGACAATCACATTTCCGATCCACTAATCCGTCTTTACTGCATCCCTCACTATTACACATTGACGACTTCATACGGAAATTGCGTCGCTATGAAATACTATGGGTTCTATGACTTCTCCTTCTAAATCGAGTATCGTTTCTATGGAAGCGACTGGCTTTTCTTTTGCGATACGACAATTACAATTCCGATCCACTAATCCGTCTTTACTGCATCCCTCACTAATACACATTGACGAATTCATACGGAAATTGCGTCGCTATGAAATACTATGGGTTCTATGACTTCTCCTTCTAAACCGAGTATCGTTTCTATGGAAACGACTGGCTTTTCTTTTGCGATACGAGTATCTCCCTCTCGATGCGGTAATCGTTCTTTACTGCATCCCTCACTCCCACTCATTGACGAATTCACACGGAAATTGCGTCGCCATGAAATACTATGGGTTCTATGACTTCTCCTTCTAAATCGAGTATCGTTTCTATGGAAACGACTGGCTTTTCTTTTGCGATACGACAATCACATTTCCGATCCACTAATCCGTCTTTACTGCATCCCTCACTAATACACATTGCCGAATTCACACGGAAATTGCGTCGCCATGAAATACAATGGGTTCTATGACTTCTCCTTCTAAATCGAGTATCGTTTCTATGGAAACGACTGGCTTTTCTTTTGCGATACGACAATCACATTTCTGATCCACTAATCCGTCTTTACTGCATCCCTCACTAATACACATTGACGAATTCATACGGAAATTGCGTCGCTATGAAATACTATGGGTTCTATGACTTCTCCTTCTAAATCGAGTATCGTTTCTATGGAAACGACTGGCTTTTCTTTTGCGATACGACAATCACATTTCCGATCCACTAATCCGTCTTTACTGCATCCCTCACTAATACACATTGACGAATTCATACGGAAATTGCGTCGCTATGAAATACTATGGGTTCTATGACTTCTCCTTCTAAATCGAGTATCGTTTCTATGGAAACGACTGGCTTTTCTTTTGCGATACGACAATTACATTTCCGATCCACTAATCCGTCTTTACTGCATCCCTCACTAATACACATTGACGAATTCATACGGAAATTGCGTCGCTATGAAATACTATGGGTTCTATGACTTCTCCTTCTAAATCGAGTATCGTTTCTATGGAAACGACTGGCTTTTCTTTTGCGATAAGACAGTTATATTTCCGATCCACTAATCCGTCTTTACTGCATCCCTCACTAATACACATTGACGAATTCATACGGAAATTGCGTCGCTATGAAATACTATGGGTTCTATGACTTCTCCTTCTAAATCGAGTATCGTTTCTATGGAAGCGACTGGCTTTTCTTTTGCGATACGACAATTACAATTCCGATCCACTAATCCGTCTTTACTGCATCCCTCACTAATACACATTGACGAATTCATACGGAAATTGCGTCGCTATGAAATACTATGGGTTCTATGACTTCTCCTTCTAAACCGAGTATCGTTTCTATGGAAACGACTGGCTTTTCTTTTGCGATACGAGTATCTCCCTCTCGATGCGGTAATCGTTCTTTACTGCATCCCTCACTCCCACTCATTGACGAATTCACACGGAAATTGCGTCGCCATGAAATACTATGGGTTCTATGACTTCTCCTTCTAAATCGAGTAACGTTTCTATGGAAACGACAGGATTTTCTTTTGGGGTACGACAATCACATTTCCGATCCACTAATCCGTCTTTACTGCATCCCTCACTATTACACATTGACGACTTCATACGGAAATTGCGTCGCTATGAAATACTATGGGTTCTATGACTTCTCCTTCTAAATCGAGTATCGTTTCTATGGAAGCGACTGGCTTTTCTTTTGCGATACGACAATTACAATTCCGATCCACTAATCCGTCTTTACTGCATCCCTCACTAATACACATTGACGAATTCATACGGAAATTGCGTCGCTATGAAATACTATGGGTTCTATGACTTCTCCTTCTAAACCGAGTATCGTTTCTATGGAAACGACTGGCTTTTCTTTTGCGATACGAGTATCTCCCTCTCGATGCGGTAATCGTTCTTTACTGCATCCCTCACTCCCACTCATTGACGAATTCACACGGAAATTGCGTCGCCATGAAATACTATGGGTTCTATGACTTCTCCTTCTAAATCGAGTATCGTTTCTATGGAAACGACTGGCTTTTCTTTTGCGATACGACAATCACATTTCCGATCCACTAATCCGACTTTACTGCATCCCTCACTAATACACATTGCCGAATTCACACGGAAATTGCGTCGCCATGAAATACAATGGGTTCTATGACTTCTCCTTCTAAATCGAGTATCGTTTCTATGGAAACGACTGGCTTTTCTTTTGCGATACGACAATCACATTTCTGATCCACTAATCCGTCTTTACTGCATCCCTCACTAATACACATTGACGAATTCATACGGAAATTGCGTCGCTATGAAATACTATGGGTTCTATGACTTCTCCTTCTAAATCGAGTATCGTTTCTATGGAAACGACTGGCTTTTCTTTTGCGATACGACAATCACATTTCCGATCCACTAATCCGTCTTTACTGCATCCCTCACTAATACACATTGACGAATTCATACGGAAATTGCGTCGCTATGAAATACTATGGGTTCTATGACTTCTCCTTCTAAATCGAGTATCGTTTCTATGGAAACGACTGGCTTTTCTTTTGCGATACGACAATTACATTTCCGATCCACTAATCCGTCTTTACTGCATCCCTCACTAATACACATTGACGAATTCATACGGAAATTGCGTCGCTATGAAATACTATGGGTTCTATGACTTCTCCTTCTAAATCGAGTATACTTTCTATGGAAACGACTGGCTTTTCTTTTGCGATACGAGTATCTCCTTCTCGATGCAGTAATCCTTCTTTACTGCATCCCTCACTCCCACTCATTGACGAATTCACACGGAAATTGCGTCGCCATGAAATACTATGAGTTCTATGACTTCTCCTTCTAAATCGAGTATCGTTTCTATGGAAACGACTGGCTTTTCTTTTGCGATACGACAATCACATTTCCGATCCACTAATCCGTCTTTACTGCATCCCTCACTAATACACATTGACGAATTCACACGGAAATTGCGTCGCCATGAAATACTATGGGTTCTATGACTTCTCCTCCTAAATCGAGTATCGTTTCTATGGAAACGACCGGCTTTTCTTTTGCGATACGACAATCACATTTCCGATCCACTAATCCGTTTTTACTGCATCCCTCACTAATACACATTGACGAATTCATACGGAAATTGCGTCGCTATGAAATACTATGGGTTCTATGACTTCTCCTTCTAAATCGAGTATCGTTTCTATGGAAACGACTGGCTTTTCTTTTGCGATACGACAATCACATTTCCGATCCACTAATCCGTCTTTACAGCATCCCTCACTAATACACATTGACGAATTCACACGGAAAATGCGTCGCCATGAAATACTATGGGTGCTATGACTTCTCCTTCCAAATCGAGTAACGTTTCTATGGAAACGACAGGATTTTCTTTTGGGATACGACAATCACATTTCCGATCCACTAATCCGTCTTTACTGCTTCCCTCACTAATACACATTGACGAATTCATACGGAAATTGCGTCGTTATGAAATACTATGGGTTCTGTGACTTCTCCTTCTAAATCGAGTATCGTTTCTATGGAAACGACTGGCTTTTCTTTTGCGATACGAGTATCTTCCTCTTGATGCACTAATCCTTCTTTACTGCATCCCTCACTCCCACTCATTGACGAATTCACACGGAAATTGCGTCGCCATTAAATACTATGGGTTCTATGACTTCTCCTTCTAAATCGAGTAACGTTTCTACGGAAACGACAGCATTTTCTTTTGGGATACGACAATCACATTTCCGATCCACTAATCCGTCTTTACTGCATCCCTCACTAATACACATTGACGAATTCATACAGAAATAGCGTCGCTATGAAATACTATGGGTTCTATGACTTCTCCTTCTAAATCGAGTATCGTTTCTATGGAAACGAATGGCTTTTCTTTTGCGATACGAGAATCTCCATCTCGATGCACTAATCCTTCTTTACTGCATCCCTCACTCCCACTCATTGACGAATTCACATGGAAATTGCGTCGCCATGAAATACTATGGGTTCTATGACTTCTCCTTCTAAATCGAGTAACGTTTCTATGGAAACGACAGGATTTTCTTTTGGGATACGACAATCACATTTCCGATCCACTAATCCGTCTTTACTGCATCCCTCACTAATACACATTGACGAATTCACTCGGAAATTGCGTCGCCATGAAATACTATGGGTGCTATGACTTCTCCTTCCAAATCGAGTAACGTTTCTATGGAAACGACAGGATTTTCTTTTGGGATACGACAATCACATTTTCGATCCAGTAATCCGTCTTTACTGCATCCCTCACTAATACACATTGACGAATTCATACGGAAATTGCGTCGCTATGAAATACTATGGGTTCTATGACTTCTCTTTCTAAATCGAGTATCGTTTCTATGGAAACGACTGGCTTTTCTTTTGCGATACGAGTATCTCCCTCTCGATGCACTAATCCTTCTTTACTGCATCCCTCACTCCTACTCATTGACGAATTCACACGGAAATTGCGTCGCCATGAAATACTATGGGTTCTATGACTTCTCCTTCTAAATCGAGTAACGTTTCTATGGAAACGACAGGATTTTCTTTTGGGATACGACAATCACATTTCCGATCCACTAATCCGTCTTTACTGCATCCCTCACTAATACACATTGACGAATTCATACGGAAATAGCGTCGCTATGAAATACTATGGGTTCTATGACTTCTCCTTCTAAATCGAGTATCGTTTCTATGGAAACGAATGGCTTTTCTTTTGCGATATGAGTATCTCCATCTCGATGCACTAATCCTTCTTTACTGCATCCCTCACTCCCACTCATTGACGAATTCACATGGAAATTGCGTCGCCATGAAATACTATGGGTTCTATGACTTCTCCTTCTAAATCGAGTAACGCTTCTATGGAAACGACAGGATTTTCTTTTGGGATACGACAATCACATTTCCGATCCACTAATCCGCCTTTACTGCATCCCTCACAAATACACATTGACGAATTCATACGGAAATTGCGTCGCTATGAAATACTATGGGTTCTATGACTTCTCCTTCTAAATCGAGTATCGTTTCTATGGAAACGACTACCTTTTCTTTTGCGATACGGCAATCAAATTTCCGATCCACTAATCCGTCTTTACTGCATCCCTCACTAATACACATTGACGAATTCATACGGAAATTGCGTCGCTATGAAATACTATGGGTTCTATCACTTCTCCTTCTAAGTCGAGTATCGTTTCTATGGAAACGACTGGCTTTTCTTTTGCGATACGAGTACCTCCGTCTCGATGCACTAATCCTTCTTTACTGCATCCCTCACTCCCACTCATTGACGAATTCACACGGAAATTGCGTCGCCATGAAATACTATGGGTTCTATGTCTTCGCCTTCTAAATCGAGTGACGTTTCTATGGAAACGACAGGATTTTCATTTGGGATACGACAATCACATTTCCGATCCACTAATCCGTCTTTACTGCATCCCTCACTAACACACATTGACGAATTCATACGGAAATAGCGTCGCTATGAAATACTATGGGTTCTATGACTTCTCCTTCTAAATCGAGTATCGTTTCTATGGAAACGACTGGCTTTTCTTTTGCGATACGAGTATCTCCCTCTCGATGCACTAATCCTTCTTTACTGCATCCCTCACTCCCACTCATTGACGATTTCACACGGAAATTGCGTCGCCATGAAATTCTATTTGTTCTATGACTTCTCCTTCTAAATCGAGTAACGTTTCTATGGATACGACAGGATTTTCTTTTCGGATACGGCAATCACATTTCCGATCCACTAATCCGTCTTTACTGCATCCCTCACTAATACACATTGACGAATTCATACGGAAATTGCGTCGCTATGAAATACTATGGGTTCTATGACTTCTCTTTCTAAATCGAGTAT